>NC_137616.1:50237109-50257109 GCF_963280865.1 Gymnoscopelus braueri | reverse complement strand
GTGTACTTAATTACTACACAATGTGTACTTACTACACATGTATAGAGTCCCTGTCACTGCTGACCGCTATTTTGAGCAGTCCACCATTGGGCTGGCTAAGAAGATTGTGTCTGACCCCTCTCATGTCCTACACACTGAGTATAGGTTACTGCCGTCAGGTAGGAGGTACGGGACCCATGCGTTCAACTACAATAGGTACAAGTACTCCTTTTTCCCTTTGTCAATTACACTCCTCAATGATGTCCTTGCGGTGGGCAGACGGCGGGGCAGAAGGTTTTGAGGTGTGCTAAGGTGTTGGTCTTATTGCACTATATGCTGGATGAGGTGGTTATTATTATTTATTATTATTATGGAAGGTGATGACTAGGTCAAAAACGGATTGTACATGTCACTGTGTGTTTATGTTTTGTTTTGTCTTTGTCTTGTACTGTATGGTATTGTGTATGCTGCTGGTCTGTGTGTCCAATACAAATTTCTCCCATGGGAGACAAAATAAAGTAACCTTGAACCTATAAGTAAGTAGGTCGGGAGGTGGCTTATTGTCGGTATCAGCCTATAACACGTGGGAGTCTGTCCCCGGTACAATGAGCTAAACCCCTGGGAGATGGATTGCTGAGGTGGAGCGCCACACCTATCCTCAGCTCCCAGTACTTACCTGCATCTTTTCAGCGACAGTGAGGAGTTTCAAAGGGAGGATGCAATGCATTATGGAGGAACACTATTCCTTCAAGTATGTCTCCCTTCTGAACAGTCACCCCAACCAACCTGTGATATCCTGGAGGCCCTGACATCATCCATTAAAGGACGTGAATCGCTGGTTTCTTTAAAACTTTTTTTTTTTTAAGATATTAATTCCCATTGAAATGAGGGGAGCCGTTTTATATTTTTCTCTCCTTTGTAAATAAAGCTGTTTGTATGTGTTTGTACATAGGGACATAGGAGAAACTCCCTAGGAGAAGACAGAACGTCAGCGTGGCTCGCCGACGCAGGAGAAAACAGAACGTCAGCGTGGCTCGCCGACGCAGGAGAAAACAGAACGTCAGCGTGGCTCGCCGACGCAGGAGAAAACAGAACGTCAGCGTGGCTCGCCGACGCAGGAGAAAACAGAACGTCAGCGTGGCTCGCCGACGCAGGAGAAAACAGAACGTCAGTGTGGCTCGCCGACGCAGGAGAAAACAGAAAGTCAGCGTGGCTCGCCGACGCAGGAGAAAACAGAACGTCAGCGTGGCTCGCCGACGCAGGAGAAAACAGAACGTCAGCGTGGCTCGCCGACGCAGGAGAAAACAGAACGTCAGTGTGGCTCGCCGACGCAGGAGAAAACAGAAAGTCAGCGTGGCTCGCCGACGCAGGAGAAAACAGAAAGTCAGCGTGGCTCGCCGACGCAGGAGAAAACAGAACGTCAGCGTGGCTCGCCGACGCAGGAGAAAACAGAACGTCAGCGTGGCTCGCCGACGCAGGAGAAGATGGAACGTCGCTCGGCACCAGCAGTACCTCGGCGTTGCTGGGCAGCAGCAGCGGAGACTCGCCATCACCGTTGCTGGGCAGCTGAGGAGGTTCACCGTTGCAGGGTAGAGATGCACGCTGGTCGCCGGGGCGGTGGTGCACGCTGGTCGCCAGGCGGAGGTGCACGCTGGTCACCGGGCGGTGGTGCACACTGGTTGCCGGGCGGTGGTGGACACTGGTTGCCGGACGGTGGTGCACACTGGTCACCGGGCGGTGGTGCACACTGTTCGCCGGGCGGTGGTGCACACTGGTCGCTGGGCGGTGGTGCACACTGGTCGCTGGGCGGTGGTGCACACTGTTCGCCGGGCGGTGGTGCACACTGGTCGCTGGGCGGTGGTGCACACTGGTCGCTGGGCGGTGGTGCACACTGGTCGCTGGGCGGTGGTGCACACTGGTCGCCGGGCGGTGGTGCACACTGGTCGCTGGGCGGTGGTGCACACTGGTCGCTGGGCGGTGGTGCACACTGGTCGCCGGGCGGTGGTGCACACTGGTCGCCGGGCGGTGGTGCACACTGGTCGCTGGGCGGTGGTGCACACTGGTCGCCGGGCGGTGGTGCACACTGGTCGCCGGGCGGTGGTGCACACTGGTCGCCGGGCGGTGGTGCACACTGGTCGCCGGGCGGTGGTGCACACTGGTCGCCGGGCGGTGGTGCACACTGGTCGCCGGGCGGTGGTGCACACTGGTTGCCGGGCGGTGGTGCACACTGGTTGCCGGGCGGTGGTGCACACTGGTTGCCGGGCGGTGGTGCACACTGGTTGCCGGGCGGTGGTGCACACTGGTTGCCGGGCGGTGGTGCACACTGGTTGCCGGGCGGTGGTGCACACTGGTTGCCGGGCGGTGGTGCACACTGGTCGCTGGGCGGTTGTGCACACTGTTCGCCGGGCGGTGGTGCACACTGGTTGCCGGGCGGTGGTGCACACTGGTCGCCGGGCGGTGGTGCACACTGGTCGCTGGGCTGCAGTGGAGGCTCACCGGTGCTGGACAGCAGTGGAGCCTCAACGTGGCTGGGCAGCAGTAGAGACTCGCAGTCACCGTCGCTGAGCGGCCATGGAGGCTCGCCGCCGCTGTCGCTGGGCAGCAGTGCAGAGGCGAGTCCGGAGCACACAGGCAGGAGGCCTACATACCCAAGCCTGATTGACTGGGGTGCAGGCTGGTCACTAGCAGGCATAAGGCTGGCATGTAGATGGTTAGCATCAGGCAGGCTGGCTGGTTGAGGAGCGGGTAGGGGAGCAGGCCGGAGGCTAGCAGCCCGTAGTTTAACAGGTGCCCTGGACAGAGCAACAACCCCTTAATTGTCCCCTCAAGTTCATCAGCTAGGCTCGGACTTGAATAAGCCACTCGGAGAGCCCCTTTCAACGCCTCAATTCTTTGTTCAAGGCTGGCGGAGGGCTGCACACTGAGCTCCAAACCTGACTGGATGTATCGCAACACCTTCTTTAATTCTGCTTCCGCGACATCGTCCGCTGGGTCCATTTCTGGTCAGGTCGTACTGTCAGGGTGCGAGTTCAGAGGACCCAAATGCAGTACGACAGACAGCAACGATCAAGGTTCACAGGTTTATTAACCAAACTTAAACTTCCCATAAAATGGGGCAGGCAAAACAAGGACTCAATATGCAGATGGCATTCAGCCTAAGTACAGCCACATAACACACTAACACTAAATGACGGCCTGACAAGGAACTGAACAAACAGGGGAATATATATAGACACAGGGTTAACTGGACAAAGGTGAACACAAGACAAATCAGCACAGGGATTGGCTGGGGCACAACAGGACACAGGTGGAGAACATAACTAATACATACTGGTGAGACAAGACAGGAAGCGATAACAAGGCAGACAGGAAACAATACTACAAAATAAGAGTAGACAACATCATGGCAAAAGGCAACAGAGTAACAACAAATCTAATATACAAATAGAACATGCAGTAAGCAGAACATACAATATGCAGAATACAGAACATGCAGTATGCACTTTAGGCCTAACCGGCCTAAAGTGTCCACGACCCCATAAGGGCATTCAAGGTCTAAATAATAAAGTAGGCCTAACCGGCCTAAAGTGTCCATGACCATATAAGGGCATTCAAGGTCTAAATAATAGAGTCAAAGTCCACGGCCCGAGGAGCGGACCGTGACAACGTCTTTGTGTTTAGCCAACATGTTTCACTGTACATCTGTGCTGTTTATATGTCTTGATTAATAAAGCATTGAATCAATCAATCAATCAATCAATTTATAATTATTTTGAGCTGTTATGTTTTTATGCAGTGGATGTTCACATGTATTTACAGTGCATGTAAGTGTAAGACAAATAAACTGAATTTGAATCTGACTAATGGGTAAAACACAGATACTGACCAGTCTTTTGAGCTGATGCTTTGCTCGGGGTCTCTAAATCAGTCTTCAGATCACATATCTGCTGAGCTGTAATGACAGGTTGAAGACATTTTATAAACCATCTTCATCTAGACAGACTGAGTTTCTAATGATCCAGTTCTCACCCAGCTCTGTGTATTCTTGCTTTGTCTTCTTCAGTTCTTCATCTTTCTTCTTCAGTTCGTCATGGCTGCTCTGCAGTTCTCTCTCTTTGACTCTCATTTGTTGGTTCACATCAGCCAGTCTTCTCTCTTTGTCAACAACAGGTAAGTTATGTGTACGTTTTGACAGACCAGAGCCATAACAATATCTTGTGAAACTTTAAGTACAAGTTCAATATGTGTGGATAATTATGTTCTGTTTTTATCCACCACTCACTCAACAACAAATGTACATCAATCAATTTAATTCATTTAAATGTCCTAACTTATGTATGACATATTCACTGTAGGCAGGGGTGGGTAGAGTAGCCAAAAACGGTGCACAAGTAAAAGTATTGTTACTTTAAAATATTGACTCAGGTACAAGTAAAAGTAGTCATCCAATTAATTGAGTAAGAAAATAGTTACTGAAAATACCACTCAAGTACTGAGTTACTTAATACATCTGATGTGTTTAAATAATCAGAATGCAATTGAAATGTTCTTTGGGATGATTGGTGCTATAAAGCACCTCAGTGGTCATTATAGGTTATTTGGGATGATTGGTGCTATAAAGCACCTCAGTGGTCATTATAGGTTATTTGGGATGGTTGGTGCTATAAAGCACCTCAGTGGTCATTATTGGTTATTTGGGATGGTTGGTGCTATAAAGCACCTCAGTGGTCATTATTGGTTATTTAGGATGGTTGAGGTGCTATAAAGCACCTCAGTGGTCATTATAGGTTATTTGGGATGGTTGAGGTGCTATATACAGTAGCACCAAACACTTCTCCTATGATTACCAGGCCAAAGACACACTTTTGGTGTTATACAGCACCATTTGTTTTAGAGTGAGTATAAAAAGTGGAAAGTAGAATCTCACCAGCATGACTTTTATCACTGATGACATTACATTACATTACATTACATTACATTACAGTCATTTAGCAGACGCTTTTATCCAAAGCGACTTACAATAAGTGCATTCAACATAGGTAGGGAACGAAAACTACTAATCACCAGAAGTTTTTAGTGCATTATCTACAAAAACAAGCAACCAAGAGTATACCTAGCGCTAAGGTGCAATATATCAGCTACCTATTTCTTTAAACAGATGAGACAAAATAGCTAAATCAAATGAGCATGAGCTAAAACAAATAAGTGAATCGACTAAACAAGATCCAATAAACAATCCAATAATCCGATGTCCTAACATCAGTGGGAAGTTCATTCCACCACTGTGGGGCCAGAACAGAAAAGAGTCGTGACCGTGTGGATCGGCCAGAAGGACCCTTGAGTGACGAGGCAATCAGTCCTCTCCTTCTTCATCTTCTTCAGCTCTTCATCTTTCTGCTTCACTTGTCTGTCTGTTTCTGTCACTAGTTTATTACTTTCCTTCAATAGTTGGTCTTTCTCTTCTAGTTTCTTGTCTCTCTCTATCAATAGTTGGCATTTCTCTTCTAGTTTCTTGTCTCTCTCTATCAATAGTTGGCATTTTTCTTCTAGTTTCTTGTCTCTCTCTATCAGTCTCTGGCTGATCGTCTTCAGTTCACTCTCTCGTTGCTTCAGTTGAACTGTGAGCTTCTCTACTTGGTTGTTAAGGCCCTGCAGGTCCTTGTCTTTCTCGTCTAGTTTCTTGTCTCTATCTGTCAATAGTTGGTCTTTCTCTTCTAGTTTCTTGTTTCTCTCTGTCAATAGTTGGTCTTTCTCTTCTAGTTTCTTGTTTCTCTCTGTCAGTAGTTGGTCTTTCTCTTCTAGTTTCTTGTCTCGCTCTGTCAATAGTTGGTCTTTCCCCGCTAGTATCCTATCTCTCTCTGACAGTGTATGGCTAATCTTCTTCAGTTGAGTCTCGCTTTGCTTCAGTTGAACAGAGAGCCTCTCTACTTGGCTATGCAGGCCCTGCACATTATTTTCTTTCTCTTCTAGTTGCTTGTCTCTTTCTATCAGTGTATGGCTGATGTTCTGCAGTTGATTATCTTTTTCATTAATTAGTTTGTCTTTCTCTCCTACTTCCTTGTCTCTCTCTATCAGTGTATGGCTGATCTCCTCCAGTTCACAATTGTGTTGCTTCAGTTGAACTGTGAGCTTCTCTACTTGGTTGTTAAGGCCCTGCAGGTCCTTGTCTTTCTCTCCTAGTTTCTTGTCTCTCTCTATCAATAGTTGGTCTTTCCCCGCTAGTCTCCTGTCTCTCTCTGTCAGTGTCTGGTTGATCTTCTCCAGTTCACTCTCTCTTTCGTTCAGTTGTTTGTTTGTTTCTGTCACTAGTGTATTACTTTCCTTCAGTAGTTTGTCTTTCTCTCCTAGTTTCTTGTCTCTCTCTGTCAGAGTCTGGTTGGTCTTCTCCAGTTCACTCTCTCTTTGCTTCAGTAGTTTGTCTGATTCTCTGACTACTTTATTACTTTCCTTCAATAGTTGGTCTTTCTCTTCTAGTTTCTGGTCTCTCTCTATCACTAGTTGTTTTTTCTCATCTAGTTTCTGGTCTCTCTCTGTCAGTCTCTGGCTGATCTCCTTCAGTTGAGTCTTGCTTTGCTTCTGTTGAACAGAGAGCTTCTCTACTTGGCTATGGAGGCCCTGCAAGTTATTTTCTTTCTCTTCTAGTTTCTTGTCTCTTTCTATCAGCGTATGGCTGATGTTCTGCAGTTGATTATCTTTTTCATTAAGTAGTTCGTCTTTCTTTTCTACTTCCTTGTTTCTCTCTATCAGTCTCTGGCTGATCTCCTTCAGTTCACTATCTGTTTGCTTCAGTTGAACTGTGAGCTTCTCTACTTGGCTGTTAAGGCCCTGCAGTTCCTTGTCTTTCTCTTCTAGTTTCTTGTCTCTCTCTGAAATTGAGAGAGAGATGTTATCAGGTTTGAAACACAACCATGCACCATATGCAACAACCACCACTGGGGACCGATCCTCCTCACTACCTATGCCCACCCATAAGCACCTATCTCAGGCATAAGAGACAACATGACCCGCCAGGAGGTCCACGTGGGACCAGTGGGATATTAGATGGAAAGAGGGGTCCATCCACATAGAATGGATTTTCTTTTTACACCATTTTTTTAAATATACACTTGCGTGACGGCACTTAGTTGACCTACCACACAAGTGGACTTGAGATCCAACCTTTCCCCATGCGATTTCACTGTCTTCCCGCGGGGGCTCCACACGTCCTAAAACCTTCTCCCCCACGCAGCGGGGGTACCATTGTCTTTAAATATCCATTATCTTTGCTTACACAACATTTCAATCCCACTCACACCTCCGAGGTACGCTTCATTTGGCTCAAGAGGCAGAAATGTGTTTTCTAACATACAGTATAACTCAGAACGTGTGTCCAGGAGGAACATATTCCCAAACCTGGCCAGTGGCAATCCACATTTTTAAATACCCACAGTTCAGACGCTTTTACTTTGGAAAAAAATATTCACTGGTAGCGTCAGAGTAAACGATGTTTCCTTACATAGATTAACTTTTCAAAGTTACATTTATGCCTGTTTGCAGCCAGTGTCTGTCTCCATGTGCCCATACGCATATTTAATTGAAGAGCATAGAATAGATATGACGAGGGAAAGTGCACTCCATTGGGAATGGTAACTAAGAGATCCGATGTATAAAATCTTATGACAAAATTAAACAGCTGATTGCTGTGAGCTGGAATTAGGCTACATAAATTCTTAAACCATAGATGCCATTGTCACCACAAACAGACCTAAAGTCTACACATGTCTAAGAAGTGCTACCGTATACTTCACAGACTATTACTTGATAATTATTTGTTCGACAACACACAAACAGGGTTAAAAATGGATACATGAACACAGGATTTTACTATGCATGCGGCATGTGATAGTGGGGTACCTTAGCAAAATTACGATACAAACCGGATAAAAGCGCCAAATTGTGCATGAGGCTTCTTTAGGACCCACTGACGGATCCATAAAAAAAAACAGGCCGATTCACTTTTTGGCCTATAACTCTTGAACCGTAAGGTCATAGCATAAAAAATTCATCTTGGATCATTTTCCGATTTAAAGATCTTCAAAACATATTTTGCTACTACTCCTACACATTTGGTCCAAAACTCACACAAATCGGCGCACACTCTGTGTTTGGTCATGTGATCAAGATGTATCAGACTTTTCATATTCCCTTCGGATTGGCTATGATTGGCTTCTGAAATGTGTGGGAGGGTCCATTTGACAAAATAAAGCACAAATCAGGAACACAGCATCCTATCTGTCCCAAATGTTTATCATTGAGGGGCCACTAATAAATGCAGAGCCAATGCGATTTCACTTCCACCCATAGGGAAGTGAACCCTAAACGACTAACCAAACCCTAACCTAACGACTGGAGACCTGTCGCTCTCACCCCGATAGTCAGCAAATGCTTTGAGAAACTGAAGAGGAATCAGCTCCACGCTACCTGCCTCACTGGACCCGTGGCAGTTTGCATATACCGCAAAAACAGATCCACCGATGACGCTATTGCCATGGCTCTCCACACCGTCCTCTCGCACATGGACAACAAGCTGCTGAAGGACAGATATGTACATATGCTGTTCGTGGACTACAGCTCAGCATTCAACACCTTTGTCCCAGCAAAACTTGACACAAAGCTCCGAGACCTAGGGCTACACCCAAGCATGTGCGACTGGATACAAGACTTCCTGTCAAACTGACATCAGGAGAATGGGCAGCATCACATCTGACCCCCTGACCCTCAACACTGGAGTACCCCAGGGATGCGTGCCCTCTCTTCTTCTCCCTGTGCACATATGACTGCACAGCCACACATGACTCCAACACCATCATAAAGTACGCGGACGACACGACAGTGATATGATGAGTCGACTATAGAGATGAGATAAACTCACTGGCACTTTGGTGACGGGAGAACAACCTAACATAGTGGGACATGTAGATGGTTTGCTTGCCTGGTAAAGAGTAAGAATGAAAACTGAAATTTGGCTGGAAGTACTGTTTGAAATGGTATATAAATATTGAAGATAGTATATTGAGGGCTGAATATAGAAGTGAAGACGAATCCCATGGACTAGAATTTGTAGCTACTGTAAACTTTTGTTGTATTATATATCATTTATGGAGGTAAGAAGGATGGAAAACATTTTCTGTTTTTGGGCGGATTTTGTTTTTTTGCTACTTTATTATTGGTTATGTTATTTAATTCTTATTTTTGACAGATATTTTTTTTTATTACCTTTTTTACTTTTTTTTCCCGACTTTTTTTTTCGCCTCTCCAAACTGCCGCTCTAGGCGGCCGCCTAGGTCGCCTGTATGGACGCGCCGGCCCTGGGTCCATAACATTTCACTGAGCTAGGGAATGAGCTAGGTCTCGACTTTGTACTATCTTGGCTAAGTGGTTAAAACAATACATTCATTTATTTCACCCTACCTCTCGAACATAAGGTTGCACAGACTTAGCGAGCTGCAGGCACACTTAAAATGTATTTTATGTTTTATGTTATTATATTGTTATAGTTAGAGTCTGGTATTATTCTGGTGGTCCTTGTGGTGAAATGGTGATATGTATATCTGTCAGGTTTGAATTATGAAACAGCAAATTGTATCACTAATTTCTCTAAAAAGAGAACACTTCATGCAGTAAGGCATGTTTTTGGTTTGATTCACATGCTCATGGAGATGGCTGCAGTAGCTCTTTGTGACTGCAATAAGTATCCTGATATTACTGATCTTCACAGATCAGTTTTTGTTTGTTTGATGATAATTTCAACTGCTAGTTAAAAGGATGGCAGATGGTTCAACAAATCAGATATTGGTGAAGCATGAGGGCGGATTCAGACTGGGTCCGTTTGAATCAAACCGTTCCCGAGTACGATTGGCCTCTCGCAGCTGGCCAGTATTCACATTGGCCAAGATTCTTCCGCACTCGAGACCATTTAATTTAACAGTAATGGTAAATATGTGCCTCATGGGGGCGTTGTTGACTATGGGGCTTTGGGAGCTAGAGAATGTCATTCACAGAAGAAGAGTCACTTGTCAGAGTTAAGAGTGAATAATAAAGTTTGACTGTGTTCCTGACGTTGTCTTGAGTTATAATAATAACAGAACAACAATACACAACCAAAGCAGTGTGTGCGTTGGTCTTTGAAACCTCAAAATGTAACGTTGTCTCTGTTAATATGATATTGGCGTCACGGACGCATCCTTGGTATTTTAGCAGTGACGTCACGGACTAATCCTTTGTACATTTATCCTTATATATGCGTTCGCTACACATGTGTTTTTTGTTTATTATTTTTCACGGCTCGCGCTACTCAAACACTAGCGGGATTATTATTTCTTGTCAACATTCAAGTAGAACTATGAGAAGGTATAACCCAGCTAAAATAATGTGTCATTATAAAAATATATAAATGATATATGATTAGCAGTCCACTTCCTCCTGTTGGTACGGATGGATTCACATTGCATCGTTCCGTACCCGAATACGCATGATCCGGATCCGAGTCTACCTCCGGAGGCGGTCTCGGGTACGGTACGGTGATCCGTTTCGGGGAACGATACGCAACGTTCACACTACCACAACATCAGCCAAGTGGTCCAGGGTGCGCACCCGGGACCATAGTGTGAATCCGCCCTAAGACTAACACACACCGACACAAACAGGGGCGAAAACATAATCTCTGCCTCTCAGACTTCCAGCCTCGTGAGATAATGAATCACTGGGGACATACAGTCATTATTTTATAAAATAACTGTTGACATTTTGTTAAAGTTTGACATAATTTTTTAGCATCATGATTAAGTATTGTGGTAAATTGATTGTGATCATCAGTTTTTGATGACTAATGGAATTATTTAATTATATCCAAATTTGAAAATAAAATTACACCAACCTCAATGTCTCACAACTAAATGCTTTTTTAAATGATATGTTCTAAAATAATTTGCAATAATTATGCAATGTAGGGGAGAACGGGGTAAGATGAACCTCTGGGTAAGTTGAACCACCCCCTGTATCTTTAAAACTATACACACGAGTTGTCATATGACCTTAAAATCAGGACACACCCATAATTTCCACCTGGCTGTGAAGTTGAGAGACACATGGGTAAAGTGATAAGCATATTTCTACACAAAAAAATGTTTTTTGCTGGTCAAAGTGAATTTTTTACTTTTCTGGTATAATGATTTTTATTTTAAAGCAAATGTACCCAGGTCTAAACTTATATATCATGCATGTTGGTGATATTCCAATGTATAAAACCATGTGAATCATTTAGCTAAAGATTAGCTTGAAGCATTAAGCTAGCCAGGTTAGGTCAAATGGTGGCCATGGGGCAAGATGCCTTGGGGTAAATTGAGCCAATTTTCCTAATATTAATCACTATTAATATTTTTATTATGTCTTTGCTTCTCAAATTATGCTGTATGACCTTTCATTTGGATGAATACACTCATTTAAGAGAAGTTTTCAATATTGTATTAACAATTGCAAATATTAAAAGGTTCTGAATAACAAACTTTATTTAATTGGTTTTATATTGTTTAAATACCATTAAGAAAATAAATAAGACTATTTGCAAAAGGGAAATGTGTTATTAAATTATTGTTGATACGTGAATACATTATTTGTTCAAGTTTAAACTTGAAAATGCAAAATATCATATGGGTAAATTTACCCCTTGCCTAGGATCAACTTACCCCTTGCCTGGGGCAAGTTGAACCACATGACCACTTTTTTTTGAGAACCCATATTTTTACAACCATTTGTCATAGATGCACAATCATTATTTCAATTAATAGAAGACATCTTGAAGTTTTAGTAGATGTTTAGATTTTACTTCCATCTCATTTTTCCTTGCCTAGAGGTCAACATAAGTAAAAAGTGGTTCATCTTACTCCGTTCTCCCCTACGTATGTTACCATACTAATGCTATCCTACACTTACCGGCAACTGTTGCAGAGTTCTCAGCTTCTGTTGATGTCTTGCTGTCTTCAGTGCCGGTGCGACCTTCAGAGAAAAAGAACCTGGCAACACGAGTTGCCAGGTTCTGGAAAGAAACAAGCATCCAGTGTTAAATCGTTCGGCAGTAGCGCTAGCCTCTCAGGCTAGCTACTCTCATGTTTGACTATCATGAGACTCCACAATGACTAGCAGTAGAGAAAAAAACAACTTTGCATCGGTTATAATAGACGAATCTCCCTAACCCACGCGCTCCCATTATGACAACGGAGGGGGTTTAAAAAATGACGACAGGGGAATCTATGGAAAAAAAGAACGCCACTTTTCACGTCAATAGGTGAGTAACGAGACATCAAAGACAACACTTAATTTGTCCGGTATTCTCCTTTAACAACTGTGAGCTACATTATTCAAACACAGCACGTGATATACAGTCTAAGCTAAGCCTACTTCAAACAAACACACACACGCACACACACATCTTCATTGTAAGATTAACTCACCATGCTGTGGAGGTTCAAAGAGATTAACGCACGGCACTTCCAAAGTTTGTACAATGTTTAAGTCACAGGAGCTGGTTTTCATATCGTAAATATGAACGTTGGCCCAAATCTTGCGTTTAATCCACATGGTTCTTGTTTATTTGTGTTGCTGTCACAGACCATGAAAGCAGAGCCAAACTGGTTAACAGAAACAAACTTACCCTAAAAGCGGAGGATTTCTAAATAAGAGCCACTTATAAAGATTACTCGACAGTAGTTTTATTTTTTTGTCTACTTACAGGAAGTAGAAGTGACACATCAGTACCAGCGACGGTATGCAAGAGGTTTGCATATGTTCTGCCGCGCAACATTAAAACTAAAGCAACATATGTTTCTAAATATATATAATTCACACAGCAGGGCCCGAATGTATACATTTTTATAAATAATAATAATAATAATATATATAATATTAAAATAAAATAATATAAATTAAAAAAAACATTACAATAATATATATATTTTTTAAATACATAATTCACACAGGGCCCCTGCAGGCTGCAGGCCGTGGAACACAAGTTCCACTAAGTTCCGCGGTTAATGCGGCCCTGAGCATACCCTACTTTATCATCAATTAAAAAATAAATGGGACCATAATTTCCCAAAACGCATATCATGGTGATTGAAAGAAGACTTTAAACTAGTGACTGGAAGCAAATAGTATTTATGACAATGTTTATTAAGGTAAGAAAATCAAGTCTAAAGTTCGTCAAACACCCATCCACTTGAATGGAGAAAAAATCGTTCTGACATCAGCAGGGGTAAAACAGCGAACCTACTGGCCATTCATATGAACTTTTACTTCCTATATAGACTATTTCAAAGCAGGAAGCTGGGCCCTTAGAGCCTGCAGTACTCAAGCACGGCTTGAGTACTGGGGGCTGGTGTTAGGTGTGAAGATGAAGATAGAACAATGCTGTGTGGAGCTCAGGGAGGAGATAAGAAAGGCAGCCAGAGAGAAAGTAGGGAGGAGTACAAAGAGATGAGGGGTAAGGCAGAGAGAAAGGTGGTGAGGGTTAAAGGATGGATGGAAATGTTCTAGCAACCAAAGACAGTGTGTTGAGAAGATGGAAGGAGCACTTTGAGGAAACAGATGGAGGAAAGTGTCAGGCAGGGGTGGACTGGCCATTTGGCGTACCGGGCAAATGCCCAGCGGCCCACTGGCCAGAATTGAGGATGAGGAAGGAAGGACATCATCAGAAATGATTAAATTAGAGGATCAGCCCAGGCTACAAGGTTTGGGGATATAGCGAGAGAGGCAAGGTTGAGATGGTTTGGACATGTGAAAAGGAGGGATGAGGGGTACATTGGGAAAAGGATGCTGAAGATTTAAGCTGCCAGATAAGAGGAGAAGAGGAAGGCCAAAGCAGAGGTTTAAGGATGCGGTGAGAGACGACATGCAGATGGCTGGATTCACTGAGGAAGACACAGAACCAGATGGGATTTTTTTTTGTACAGGTTCATTCATGAGATTTTGTTTTGCTTTAATCCCTAAGTTTGACTGTGAGCACAGTTGTAGGGCGTGTTTCTGACCGGACCAAAATGCCAGGGCTGAATTTTGGTCCCAGTCCGGCCCTGGAAACAAGTCCGCAAGGACTTTTATGAACGGACCTGTTAGACAAAGTATTTTAAATGTAACTGTGCTGTTTTAAAAAAATTTTGCCTAATAATATTCAATCAATCAATCAAAACACAGCTCAGATCTGCGCACTTGGTGATGTAAAATAAATATCTGTAGTGTAAAAAATGTGGCCACAGTGACGTTACGAAAACATGGGGCATTTATCTTGTGTCCTTCTCTCTCCCCACTAGCAAAACCCATTGGAAATGCACTGGGTGCTTAAAGTAAAAAAAAAAAAAAAAATAGGTCTATGAAAACTACAAATTATTTCAAAAAGAAAATTACAAGCATACGATTCCACAGTGGTCCCCAGACCCAACGATAAAAAACAGTGAGGTAGATAAACATTAAAATCATAATTTACTCTTACTTTTAATTAATGACTTTATGGAAAATAAAAATACCTGCTGCTCTTTGATCTTCTGGTCAGACTGCTGCTTGTCATTCTCCAGATCCAGATCCTCCACTAGCTCGTTGACTCTCTCAGCTCTCTCCAGATCCTCCTGGAGCTTCTTCTGTTCCTCCAGAGAAGGGGGTAAAGACATTGGCCCTCATTTATCAACGGAGCGTATAAACCGGCTTATATTTTTCCATATATTCGGCCGTACACCAACGTCGAAGTCACATTTATCAATAAATCCTACACAGCCAATCCTGGTGTACATCAGGTCGGAGCTTTGATAAATCTCACGTCTGAAAACGAGCGTCATTTAAATAACACGCCCTTAAATATTCTGGAAACACCCCGATTTTACGACATGAAGAACCGAAAAGAAAGAGTTTGGCCGGCTCGCCTGGCCTCGCTGCCTGTCAAGTCACACACGCACACGCACACGCATCTCTCTCTCTCTCTCTCTCTCTCTCTCTCTCTCTCTCTCTCTCTCTCTCTCTCTCTCTCTCTCTCCTCTCTCTCTCTCTCTCTCTCTCTCTCTCTCTCTCTCTCTCTCTCTCTCTCTCTCTCTCTCCTCTCTCTCTCTCTCTCTCTCTCTCTCTCTCACTCACTCACTCACTCACTCACTCACTCACTCACTCACTCACTCACTCACTCACTCACTCACTCACTCACTCACACACACACACACACACACACACACACACACACACACACACACACACACACACACACACACACACGCCCAACTGTGTTTTTCATGTAATCCGTACCGTAGCGGTACAATCTTTGTCACGTAGGCTTGTAGCCTACATGAATGACATATTATGATACCAATCACATAGCCATGAATGGAATACGTTTGTATATTAATTTATTTAACCCATACCGAGCAGTGCACAAGCAGTCATGTAGGATATTCCCCGTGAGACTCGGACGGGCGGCAGTGATTCCCGTAGTCCTACCACCACGTTAATAAGAGATTGGAGCGTCGGGTTTATATCCTTAACCCAGCCAGGTTGTAGTCTTCAAAACTCTCTATGACATAACTCCCTAACATAGGACAAGCTACTGTAAGTTTGTACACCTCACTGTCCATGAAAAGATCGTCGGGAGTCCCGAAAATGCGCTCGCAGAAGCGCTGTATATTTTGAAAATAGCAGATCTACAAGCTCACAACGCATCGCGATGCGACCCGTTTTTGAGCTTGCAATTTTAAAATAGCCAATGCAACTGATCACTGTTAAAGCAGTTTGTTTAAATTACTTTATAAAATGTTATATTTTCACAGGGATTATTTATTAGTGTAGATATACATTTAGGAGTGGATTATGTGTCCAGATGCCTGTCAGACAGTCAGACAATTCTGCTCCGCAGGTCTAGAATGGAATAAACGGGTGCAGCCAACGTCAACAACTGGTCTCGACCAGACGTGAGATCTCAGCCTACGGTAGGATGAAGCCCACGTCAGGATATATTGATAAATGCCTTTATATATATTTTGTAGCCCAACGTGTGATAATCATCATTTACTCTTACGTATTACTCTTACTCAGTGTGTGTGTGTGCGACTGTGCGTGCGTGCGTGTGTGCGTGCGTGTGCGTGCGTGGACCAAGAGCATTCCCATTGTTTACACAACTATTTAAGTTTAATACTGAGCTTTATTGTTTGGTTTGTTACCGTTGTATAGAATATATATATTAATCTGTGTATGTAACAGAGTGGCTCAGAGCCTCTGCCTGTAGACCAAAATATGCTTAGGTGCATTACCATTTAGGCTAGTGGTGAAGATGTTGGCTTTCAATGCAGGAGACCCAAGTACATCCATACTGAATGTATTTACTGGTGTCATATAGTGTGAACTCTCACATCACATCCATAATGAATGTATTTACTGGTGTCATATAGTGTGAACTCTCACATCACATCCATACTGAATGTATTTACTGGTGTCAGATAGTGTGAACTCTCACATCACATCCATACTGAATGTATTTACTGGTGTCATATAGTGTGAACTCTCACATCACATCCATACTGAATGTATTTACTGGTGTCAGATAGTGTGAACTCTCACATCACATCCATACTGAATGTATTTACTACATAACAATTATAATTGACTCTTACTTTTTATTAATGACTTTATGGAAAATATAAATACCTGCTGCTCTTTGATCTTCTGGTCAGACTGCTGCTTGTCATTCTGCAGATCCATGAAGGATTCCTGGGATCGACAATAATACATTTGTACATCATTATTCAGTAAACAAGAGAGTTCAAAACATCACATTCACTTCATATTTAAAATTAAAATGTAGGCATTTATCAGCACTCATCCAGAGTGGTGTGTGTGTGTGTGTGTGTGTGTGTGTGTGTGTGTGTGTGTGCGTGTGCGTGGCGTGCGTGCGTGCGTGCGTGCGTGCGTGCGTGCGTGCGTGCGTGCGTGCGTGCGTGCGTGCGTGCGTGCATGCATGTACTGTTGCCCCAACAGCTACAGATCCTACAGCGCTTATAAAGAGTCATAAGAGTCATTGGACAGGCATCATAGCCTTTAAAACAATGATATTATAGGTTAATGTGTGATAATCATCATTTACTCGTACTTATTACTCTTACTCAGTGATTCTCAACGTTGTGCATTTCAAGGACCCCCAGTTGGATATACATTAGGCCATGGACCCCCATTTGATATGATTTATGTAAACCTCCGGGACCCCAATTCAGTGTTAATGTAACTCTCAGAGTGTACAAATGGAACCAAATGGACCCATAAGGGTACATTTGGTTCCATTTGTACACTCTCAGAGTTACAGAGCTGTAAGTGTTCATTTGTAACTCTGGTGGTCCCCAGACCCAACGTTAGGAACCAGTGAAGTAGATAAACATTAAGATCATAATTTATTATTACTTTTTTTTAATGACTTCATGGAAAATACAAATACCTGCTGCTCTTTGATCTTCTGGTCAGAATCACTCAGCTTCTTCTTCATCTCTTTCTCCAGTTCTTTAATACGAAACTTTAAATCAATGATATTATAGGTTAACGTGTGATAATCATCATTTACTCTCATTTATTACTCTTACTCAGTGATACTCAACGTTGTGCATTTCAAGGACCCCCAGTTGGATATACATTAGACCATGGACCCCCATTTGATATGATTTTTTTTTTAGACTGCTGCTTGTCATTCTGCAGATCCATGAAGGATTCCTGGGATCGACAATAATACATTTGTACATCATTATTCAGTAAACATGAGAGTTCAAAACATCACATTCACTTCATATTTAAAATTAAAATGTAGGCATTTAGCAGACACTCATCCAGAGCAACGCGTGCGTGCGTGCGTGTGTGCGTGTGTGCGTGTGTGTGTGTGTGTGTGTGTGTGACCCATAAGGGTCCATTTGGTTCCATGTGTACACTCTCAGAGTTACAGAGCTGCAATGGTTAATTTGTAACCCTGGTCGTTCCCAGACCCAACGTTAGGAACCAGTGAGTAGATAAACATAACAATTATAATTGACTCTTACTTTTTATTAATGACTTTATGGAAAATAGAAATACCTGCTGCTCTTTGATCTTCTGGTGACACTGCTGCTTGTCATTCTTCAGATCCATGATGGATTCCTGGGATCTTTTCAGATCCTCCTGCAGCTTTCTGTTGAATCTCTCCAGGTCCATGTGGAGCTTCTTCTCTTCCTCCAGAGAACCCTCCAAATGCACAATAATACATTTGTACATCATTATTCAGTAAACAAGAGAGTTCAAAACATCACATTCACTTCATATTTAAAATTAAAATGTAGGCATTTATCAGCACTCATCCAGAGTGGTGTGTGTGTGTGTGTGTGTGTGTGTGTGTGTGTGTGTGCGTGTGCGTGGCGTGCGTGCGTGCGTGCGTGTGTGCGTGCGTGCGTGCGTGCATGCATGTACTGTTGCCCCAACAGCTACAGATCCTACAGCGCTTATAAAGAGTCATAAGAGTCATTGGACAGGCATCATAGCCTTTAAAACAATGATATTATAGGTTAATGTGTGATAATCATCATTTACTCGTACTTATTACTCTTACTCAGTGATTCTCAACGTTGTGCATTTCAAGGACCCCCAGTTGGATATACATTAGGCCATGGACCCCCATTTGATATGATTTATGTAAACCTCCGGGACCCCAATTCAGTGTTAATGTAACTCTCAGAGTGTACAAATGGAACCAAATGGACCCATAAGGGTACATTTGGTTCCATTTGTACACTCTCAGAGTTACAGAGCTGTAAGTGTTCATTTGTAACTCTGGTGGTCCCCAGACCCAACGTTAGGAACCAGTGAAGTAGATAAACATTAAGATCATAATTTATTATTACTTTTTTTTAATGACTTCATGGAAAATACAAATACCTGCTGCTCTTTGATCTTCTGGTCAGAATCACTCAGCTTCTTCTTCATCTCTTTCTCCAGTTCTTTAATACGAAACTTTAAATCAATGATATTATAGGTTAACGTGTGATAATCATCATTTACTCTCATTTATTACTCTTACTCAGTGATACTCAACGTTGTGCATTTCAAGGACCCCCAGTTGGATATACATTAGACCATGGACCCCCATTTGATATGATTTTTTTTTTAGACTGCTGCTTGTCATTCTGCAGATCCATGAAGGATTCCTGGGATCGACAATAATACATTTGTACATCATTATTCAGTAAACATGAGAGTTCAAAACATCACATTCACTTCATATTTAAAATTAAAATGTAGGCATTTAGCAGACACTCATCCAGAGCAACGCGTGCGTGCGTGCGTGTGTGTGTGCGTGTGTGTGCGTGTGTGTGTGTGTGTGTGTGTGACCCATAAGGGTCCATTTGGTTCCATGTGTACACTCTCAGAGTTACAGAGCTGCAATGGTTAATTTGTAACCCTGGTCGTTCCCAGACCCAACGTTAGGAACCAGTGAGTAGATAAACATAACAATTATAATTGACTCTTACTTTTTATTAATGACTTTATGGAAAATAGAAATACCTGCTGCTCTTTGATCTTCTGGTGACACTGCTGCTTGTCATTCTCCAGATCCATGATGGATTCCTGGGATCCTTTCAGATCCTCCTCCAGCTTTCTGTTGACTCTCTCCAGGTCCATGTGGAGCTTCTTCTCTTCCTCCAGAGAACCCTCCAAATGCACAATAATACATTTGTACATCATTATTCAGTAAACAAGAGAGTTCAAAACATCACATTCACTTCATATTTAAAATTAAAATGTAGGCATTTATCAGCACTCATCCAGAGTGGTGTGTGTGTGTGTGTGTGTGTGTGTGTGTGTGTGTGTGTGTGTGTGTGTGTGTGTGTGTGTGCGTGTGCGTGGCGTGCGTGCGTGCGTGCGTGCGTGCATGCATGTACTGTTGCCCCAACAGCTACAGATCCTACAGCGCTTATAAAGAGTCATAAGAGTCATTGGACAGGCATCATAGCCTT
>NC_137616.1:50112109-50232109 GCF_963280865.1 Gymnoscopelus braueri | reverse complement strand
ATGCCGCCGCATCCCAGCTCCTCAAGACCGGCCAGTTCCCTGGAGCAGAAAAGAACTTCGCCCGCCTGACATCGCGAGAAGGTTCTTCCCTCTCCAGGGCGGCCAGTGCCAATGCCAACCTTTCAGGAGACTTCACAACAGCTGAGCTCAGAGAGGCCATTTGCCAACAAACAACCTACCGGAGACAACATCAAGGAAGTATGGGTATCCAGATGACATGGCCATTATGCTACGACGACCACTCTGCAAGGCGATGGAAGGTGGTCACAACCAGGACACGGGCATCTTGGTTACTTACCTCCGCAGGTGGCGCCTGCAGCACAGCACAGGCAAGATGGTGTTGGTGGCCACCTCAACAACAGAGAAGCAAAAAGGGAAATGAATGTGTTTGTTGACAGCAAGTGCCTGGAGTTCCAACAAGCCCCAAAGTACCTCGGGTACACTTGGATAGAACACTGTCCTTCAATCAACACCTTGAAGACGTGAGGGCCAAGGTGACACTGGTATCTCACTGGTACGACCTGGGGAGCTTCAGCCAATACACTACCAATTCCCACTCAAGCCCTGGTCTTCTCTGCAGCTGAATACTGTGCCCCAGCCTGATGTCGGAGCCCACATGTCAAAAAGGTATACACCATAATCAACAACTCACTCCGAATCTTAACCTACTGCCTGAAGCCCACTCCTGTGTCCTACCTGCCAGTCCTTGCAGGAATTGCCCCGGCCGGTTTCCGACGAGAGGCTGCTACCATCAAGCTAGCAAGGAAAGCTCAGATACATGACTGGCATATCCTGCACAACACTACAGTGGAAACAGAGCCTCCAAACAGACTCAAGTTCCACCAACCTTACAACAAGGCGGCACAAGAGATGCTCCGCTCCATCCCGGAGGACTTGTCCACAAGTGCATGGCTGGAGGCATCCTGGAAGCAGGAGTGGGGGTCTGCTGGGCCTTCCCGTATCCACCGCTACATCTGGGACCCGGGAGATGGTGTTGAAGGAGAGGACCTACCACGCCGGCAATGGACCCTACTGAACCACCTGCGCAATGGAGTTGGCTGCTTCAAATCAGCTATGAAGAAGTGGGGCCTGGCAGACAGTGCAGCATGTGAGTGCGGCGAGCCTGAGCAGTCTGCCGAACACATAATTAACACCTGCCCCCTGTACAGACCACCTTCGGAGGCCGGCCTCTTCCAATTGGGACCAGAGACGAGGGCGTGGCTACACGATACTGAGTTGGACATTTGAGGATGATACACGAAAGAAGAAGAAGACAAACCCGTTGTAACTTCAAACTCACCCATTTCGGATGCTGTCAATGCACTGAATGGGACATTATAAGTTTAATCAGACTATTGATTGGTGAGATACTGACCTACCGACGTAGGTGTTTTGTATAAAGTATAGTTTTGGACCGCGAGGGAGGCGTGCCGTCTCAAGCAAACTTGAGCCACAAGAGGCACCACTGAGTTGCCGTGCCGAAAGTTACGAAGTTTGCTTGAGCCGACTCAGCGCCGTCCAAGTTATGAACCGATAAACACAGAATTTTTGAACCCGGATTTAAACAAACAATGTCTCGGTGGAGACTCTTCTTTCCCACCGAAAAAAAATCTACAAAACATTGAAACCGCGATCGTCCGTTTTGTAGTTATCGGCAGTTGAATATAACTCGTTTTCACCAAAAACGCAATCTGGGGAAATAAATCTGAGACTAGAAAAAGTGCTCCTCGGAGCACAGGTCTCCGCCAGGTCAGGTAGGCTATTGTGGGCCTCCTGGTGGCGCTATAATAGGCCGACGTGAAAAGGGTGCCATATCTTCTTAGGCCTTGCACGACAATCGGACACTGACTGCATTCATGATTTGAGGCATTTTGTTAAAAACATTCGTTTCACTAACTTAGATTTGCTGGTGGCGCTATAACAGGCCAATGTTAAAAGGGTGGCATTTGTTCCTCAACATAGTGTGAATGTGCGTGCAAAGTTTGACCGCAATCGGACGGTGCGTTTATGATTTGCGGAATTTTGTTCAAAACAAGCCAATAATGCAAACTTTAGATGTCAATATTAGCCAATCAGTATGGAATATGAAAAATCAAACACATCCGTCGTGATCACATGACTATAGAGATCATGTGTACCGATTTGCGTGAAATTTGGATAAAATTGGAAGGAGTAGGCTAGTATAAAATAATGTGTTTTACATAAGTCGGCCTCCTGGTGGCGCTATAAAAGGCAGATGTGAAAAAAAGGCAGGGCAAGGGTTTTTCCTTGACCTCTAGGCAGTGCGCTTACAAAGTTTTACACAGATCGGTGAAGTTATAAGTAAAAACACGAATCGGCCTGTTATAGCACCACCATGAGGCTGATTTGACATTTTTCAATTGGCATTTCTTCCTCGGCATAGTGGAAATGTACGTGCAGAATTTCAAGGTAATTGCATGCTGTGTTCATGATTTGAGGAATTTTGTTCAAAACGGAGCACTCCTGCAAACTTTGGAAGCCATTTTTAGCCAATCAGGATGGAATATGAGAAATCTGAAAGACCTGTTTCGTTTAATGACTATAGAGATACTGTGTACCGATTTGCGGGATTTTTGGACAAAATCTGTAGGAGTACTGTCAAACAATATGTTTTGCACAAATCGGCCTCCTGGTGGCGCTATAAAAGACCCATGTGAAAAAATTTGGGCAGAGGTTCTTCTGTGGCATCCAGGGAGTGTGTGTGCACAGTTTCACTGCGAGCAAGCCAACGGTGCCGGAGATTAGCTGTACACAGACAGAATGACACACAGACACACGGACGGACGGACGGACGGACGGACGGACAGACAGGGGGCAAAACATACTCTCTCGCCAGGGCCTTTTGGCCTGGCGGAGACAATAAATGTATTTTTATTAATCTGATAACATTGATGACATTGTACCGGACGGGGTGAAAATGTTATCTGATTCTCGGGTCTATCCTTCTCTGGAAGTCAAGGCATCATTCTTAGGTTGGCAAAGGGCACCCTCTAGCGTAATTTATAAATTATCATTGGCAGTCAAGTGTTGGATTTGAGATGACGTATTACATCCATGGCAGTCAATGTGTTAACCACGATAGATTCATCTATTAACCGTCCTTGGTTCTGCTGACTGATATTGTCCTCCTAATATGTGAGGGAGCCATGTGCCATGAGCCACAGGTGTTTTCAATGGATCTAACATGGTTAAAATAGAGTTTGACGTTACAATGGGTTTGTATAGGAAGGTTGGGTGTGTCCGATAAAATGAATATAAAGTATCTAAATACTGAATCAAGCAACTTAAAAACTGCCTGGGGTGCTCACAAAAGCCTGAGTAGACGTTTAAATGACCCCAAACATGTGAAAGTGAAATATCAATTTAATCATTCAGACCTTTAAAGAAGTGCTTTACGGGCTCAGTTAAGACATATGAGCGCATACATCTGAGAGGATTTTGGGGACCGCAGCGCTGGAATATGAGAGTGAAGTCTCCCAACTTCGGTAGCCTACAGTAGGCTATAGGCCCTATTTAGGGCCACACTGGCTAAACCCACTATTTGAGGATTTAGGAGTGCTTAAGGGGCATTCCTGTGCAAAAGTTGCTATTTTGGAATACCTGCACTACCCGTTACATTATGCGTAGGTGTGGTTCGGGCGTTACAATAATAAAAACAATCACCGTGCCAGATGCCATTGCCTTTAAGAGAAGATTGCACAAGCCATCATCCCCAATGCAACCTTACACTCTCCTCTCTCCCTCTCTGCCAGTATTGCCAGGTCTGTTATTTTATTGTGCTTGATTTTTCTGTAAAGTCGCTTGTAAATAATGGTAGTTGCGGTTGTGACCTTGTAGATTGGCTATTTTCAAATAGCCAACATATATAAATATGCACATTGTTTAATGGCCAACATATATAGGTTTGAAGTGCTCATGTGGCCTATAAAGTCACTTCTTTTGGGGTTGTTGTCACAGACCTGGTTGCTTATTCCTCCCGCAAATTCTGGCAACACTGCTCATGTTCAGACATGAACTCGGCAGCCACACTCGCGCACTGTAACATTGGACACCAAATGCCCAATGTTTACTTCATAGGCTCTAGCCTTTGATTGCCTTTCAATAAAACCATATTTGATAGACATAAGTATCACCTACATGTTACAGATTAGAGATAATTTGTTATAATTGTAATCAGTTCATTATTTCCTGCGTAAACGATGAATAAAACTGTAAGTTGGAGAGCATTGCGCGACGCACAAATTGTCTTCTTTGAATAGACTATCATCTTGTATCCAAAATATGTATTATTATAATTATTTTGAAAATAGCGCGTTGCATTGGGATGTGTTTTGAACTTGCACAGTAGGTTGGCTATTTTCAAATAGCTGATATATAGATAGGGTTAAAGTGGTTAAGCTGATCTTGAAGCTTTTCACTGCCAGACTTATTTCTGGCTGCGTTTGCCCACTGCCAGCAATTTTCGTCTTTTTTTACCTTTTCAACTGGTCACAGAAAATGTATTTCCATTATGATCGCTTGTCCGACCGTTTGTAAAGACAAACGGTATCAGTGTGCGTCGCCCAGACAAAAAACATTCCAACCGCTACTGGCCCTTTGCCTTGTAACATCATGTGAATGTACCATCTCTCGCCAAAAATGCACGCTTTTCTTACCTTTTCAACTGTTCACAGAAAATGTATATCCTTTATGATCACTTGTCCGACCATTTGTAAACCCACAGGGGATCACTGTTCGTCATCCAGAGAAAAAACTATTCCAACCGCGACCGCCCCTTGCCTTGGAAATAGCAAAAAGTCAACTGAAAATACAGCTGTTTTCATGAAAACGCTAAACAGGAAGTGGACAGAGGCGGAAATCTTTGGATGACGTAATTTCCGGATCCGTGTTAGTAGAAAGTGAAGACAATTAACATCCTGATCTCAGAGCACTACTGGGGTCACTGCTGGCAGGCATCATCATCATCATCATCATCATCATCATCATCATCATCATCATCATCATCATCATCATCATCATCATCATCATCATCATCATCATGATGGTGACAGTGATATAGAGTCATAAGGTAGCTCTCCACCAAACAGACGACTACAGATTACTACAGAGAGGCAGTCGAACAAAGTCGGGAGATCAGTCTGAATAGCTGAATGCACCTGAGTGCCGACACCGACAGACGGATACTATGATGCTAAAAATAGCCTATGGCTCTATGTCTTTTTCTACAACAAGCCCGCTGCTATCCGACGGTCGAAAGCCGACCAAGCTTGCTATGTCGGCTTTCGACGCTTAACTACAACTTTCGACCCGACGTGACAGTGTACCCACCGCCCATTCAACAGCAGATTTAACAGTCTACGACCGCCCATTCAAAAGCAGATTTAACGGTGTACCACCGCCCATTCAACAGCAGATTTAACAGTGTACCACCACCCATTCAACAGTAGATTTAACAGTGTACCCACCGCCCATTCAACAGTAGATTTAACAGTGTACCACCACCCATTCAACAGTAGATTTAACAGTGTACCCACCGCCCATTCAACAGTAGATTTAACAGTGTACCACCACCCTTTCAACAGCAGATTTAACTCATTCACTGCCACTGACGTAAAAAACGTAATTTGTCCCGTTTACCAATCCTGCCACTGACGTAAAAAACGTAATTTTTTTTTTTTTTTTAAAAAATAATTTTTTTTTTTTTTTTTTTTTTTTAGTTTTTTTTTCAAATTTGACCCAAAGACCAAGGAGATATGTTTGTTTAAAGATCTACACTCCCATCCACTTCCTTGTTAACTTAAAACTTAAAAATTCTGTATCTCGGCTCCTGAGTACTTTTTTTTTTGAATGAAAAATCTCTGGCAGTGGGCAAACGCGGCCAGCAATAATTGTGGCAGTGAATGAGTTTGTACCCACCTCCCATTCAACAGTAGATTTAACAGTGTACCACCACCCATTGAACAGCAGATTTAACACTGTACCACCACCCATTCAACAGCAGATTTAACACTGTACCCACCTACCATTCAACAGTAGATTTAACAGTGTACCACCACCCATTCAACAGCAGATTTAACACTGTACCACCACCCATTCAACAGCAGATTTAACACTGTACCCACCTACCATTCAACAGTAGATTTAACAGTGTACCACCACCCATTCAACAGCAGATTTAACACTGTACCACCACCCATTCAACAGCAGATTTAACACTGTACCCACCTACCATTCAACAGTAGATTTAACAGTGTACCCACCTACCATTCAACAGTAGATTTAACAGTTTACCACCACCCATTCAACAGCAGATTTAACAGTGTACCCACCGCCCATTAAACAGCAGATTTAACAGTGTACCACCGCCCATTCAACAGTAGATTTAACAGTGTACCACCGCCCATTCAACAGTAGATTTAACAGTGTACCCACCACCCATTCAACAGCAGATTTAACAGTGTACCCACCACCCATTCAACAGTAGATTTAACAGTGTACCCACCACCCATTCAACAGCAGATTTAACAGTGTACCCACCACCCATTCAACAGTAGATTTAACAGTGTACCACCACCCATTCAACAGCAGATTTAACACTGTACCCACCTACCATTCAACAGTAGATTTAACAGTGTACCCACCTACCATTCAACAGTAGATTTAACAGTTTACCACCACCCATTCAACAGCAGATTTAACAGTGTACCCACCGCCCATTAAACAGCAGATTTAACAGTGTACCACCGCCCATTCAACAGTAGATTTAACAGTGTACCACCGCCCATTCAACAGTAGATTTAACAGTGTACCCACCACCCATTCAACAGCAGATTTAACAGTGTACCCACCACCCATTCAACAGTAGATTTAACAGTGTACCCACCACCCATTCAACAGCAGATTTAACAGTGTACCCACCACCCATTCAACAGTAGATTTAACAGTGTACCTACCACCCATTCAACAGTAGATTTAACAGTGTACCACTACCCATTCAACAGTAGATTTAACAGTGTACCACCACCCATTCAACAGCAGATTTAACAGTGTACCCACCACCCATTCAACAGTAGATTTAACAGTGTACCACTACCCATTCAACAGTAGATTTAACAGTGTACCACCACCCATTCAACAGCAGATTTAACAGTGTACCCACCACCCATTCAACAGTAGATTTAACAGTGTACCCACCACCCACTCAACAGTAGATTTAACAGTGTACCACCACCCACTCAACAGTAGATTTAACAGTGTACCCACCTCCCATTCAACAGCAGATTTTCAGCAACAGATGCTTACCACAACACTTACCGCCGCCGACATGGGCGTGTCGGAGAGCTACCTTTACATGTTCAATTACGGACAAAGTACTCAACCCCAGTACTACTTATCAAAGTATAGATACCCCTGTCAAATATTACTCGACTAGATTTTTAAATTACTGTCACATTTTCAAAGAAAATGAAATAACAGTGAAAACATGCAACGCATTGTGAGCTTGTAGATTGTCTATTTTCTCTATCAAAATAGGAATTAATTGGTTAATTCATAATGTATTATTTATGTTTGAGTCAAAAATACTGTAGGCCTGCAATATTTGTATTTGAAATGTATTCAATTAAATGCACTTTGTTACTGTCCACTACAGATTACTTACCCCTCAGGTTGTTCAGACACGCTGGTTTTAGAGGCCACGACTCCTTCCTCTTTTTCCTTTAGACCTTCACACACACACACACACAGACACAGACACACACACACACACACACACACACACACACACACACACACACACACACACACACACACACACACACACACACACACACACACACACACACACACACACACACACACACACACACACACACACACACACTCTAAGGGTTTTCTGGCCAGAGGCTCTGGTGGATGTGGACCATCAAATGCATTTATTCCAACTTCCTCTTCATCCTCTTTTACTGATTATCCTTATAGACCACGTTTCAAATTGGCTAACAACAAATGTACAGGTACATTTGGACTCTAAATATTTGCTATAAATATCGTATTTCAATCTTAAATTAGTTTAATTAAACAATAAAAACATTAATTTTGAAATATACATAATAATATAAAATGTTAATTGCACCATAACTTCAAAACAACATGCAGGGAACAACATGCCGGCAGCCATCTTGAATCATCCCATTTAAAGTCCTCAAAAGGCATGCCGTACACAGGTATCCACCAGGGGGCACAAGACATGTAGCAAATATACAATGGGTTTTTCAGTAAAGTTATTTTTATCTTATTGATGACATAGAGGGCTTAGAACTGAATGTATCAAATATGATGCAAATGGCGTTATAGGATTAAAGTTGTATTTCACACGTCCAATGTGAGGTTTAAATCCTCAGGAAAATCTGTGTCTGATAAAAAAATGTCCAGGTCAAGTATTTTTCTTAGCAAAAAAACTTCCCTAAAGTTACCATTAGCTTTCACTTTGCTCTGTCTTTTCCCTCATTTAGTATTATTATTAGTATTTAGAGAATAAAGAAGAATGCACACAGAACATACCGTGACCAAAACAAGGCACTTCCTCGTTGATGAATACATAATTAACTGATGGTAATGCCACTGATTCAGTCCTGAACCCTGAAACCTAGGTTCAGACACCATAACCACCTTCCTAGGTTGAATATGAACTGAGATAGGCCTATAGCCATTATAAGCTTCCAGCAGCCATGGACACCATCTTGACAATGATATTACATTTTCCTAGATGTTCTAGATGTTCAAATATGTTCTGGGGGCGGCGGGGGGAGGGGTGTAGTCTGAAGAGGTGAGTGCTAGGGCAGGGGTGATGCAACTTTGATGATGGAGAGGGCCACTATATTTCCACACTCACTCCAGAGGGCCACATTGCATATACTGTCAGAGGGCAGACACCTCTTATCTCCCTATTTTAACTTTTTTTCGTACATTAATGCCGTATTTCGCCATTCTATGTCACACAAAAGTAGCAAAAATACCCGATATACAAGCTCAAAACGCGCCGCAGTGCGACGCGGTTTGAGCTTGTAGATCTGCTATTTTAACCTGCGGGCAGCATTAAGTGAAGATGGGGGCCGCATGTGGCCCCCGGGCCACCAGTAGCACATGTATGAGCTAGGGGGTGAGGTGTAGTCTGAAAAGGTGAGTGCTAGGGGGTGAGGTGTAGTCTGAATAGGTGAGTGCTAGGGGGTGAGGTGTAGTCTGAATAGGTGAGTGCTAGGGGGTGAGGTGGAGTGTGAAGAGGTGAGTGCTAGGGGGTGAGGTGTACTCTGAAGAGGTGAGTGCTAGGGGGTGAGGTGTAGTCTGAATAGGTGAGTGCTAGGGGGTGAGGTGTAGTCTGAAAAGGTGAGTGCTAGGGGGTGAGGTGTAGTCTGAATAGGTGAGTGCTAGGGGGTGAGGTGTAGTCTGAATAGGTGAGTGCTAGGGGGTGAGGTGGAGTGTGAAGAGGTGAGTGCTAGGGGGTGAGGTGTACTCTGAAGAGGTGAGTGCTAGGGGGTGAGGTGGAGTGTGAAGAGGTGAGTGCTAGGGGGTGAGGTGGAGTCTGAATAGGTGAGTGCTAGGGGGTGAGGTGGAGTCTGAAGAGGTGAGTGCTAGGGGGTGAGGTGGAGTCTGAAGAGGTGAGTGCTAGGGGGTGAGGTGTACTCTGAAGAGGTGAGTGCTAGGGGGTGAGGTGGAGTCTGAAGAGGTGAGTGCTAGGGGGTGAGGTGGAGTCTGAAGAGGTGAGTGCTAGGGGGTGAGGTGGAGTCTGAATAGGTGAGTGCTAGGGGGTGAGGTGGAGTCTGAAGAGGTGAGTGCTAGGGGGTGAGGTGGAGTCTGAAGAGGTGAGTGCTAGGGGGTGAGGTGGAGTCTGAAGAGGTGAGTGCTAGGGGTGAGATGGAGTCTGAAGAGGTGAGTGCTAGGGGGTGAGGTGTACTCTGAAGAGGTGAGTGCTAGGGGGTGAGGTGGAGTGTGAAGAGGTGAGTGCTAGGGGGTGAGGTGGAGTCTGAAGAGGTGAGTGCTAGGGGGTGAGGTGGAGTGTGAAGAGGTGAGTGCTAGGGGGTGAGGTGGAGTCTGAATAGGTGAGTGCTAGGGGGTGAGGTGGAGTCTGAAGAGGTGAGTGCTAGGGGGTGAGGTGGAGTCTGAAGAGGTGAGTGCTAGGGGGTGAGGTGGAGTCTGAATAGGTGAGTGCTAGGGGGTGAGATGGAGTCTGAAGAGGTGAGTGCTAGGGGGTGAGGTGGAGTGTGAAGAGGTGAGTGCTAGGGGGTGAGGTGGAGTGTGAAGAGGTGAGTGCTAGGGGGTGAGGTGGAGTCTGAAGAGGTGAGTGCTAGGGGGTGAGATGGAGTCTGAAGAGGTGAGTGCTAGGGGGTGAGGTGGAGTGTGAAGAGGTGAGTGCTAGGGGGTGAGGTGGAGTGTGAAGAGGTGAGTGCTAGGGGGTGAGATGGAGTCTGAAGAGGTGAGTGCTAGGGGGTGAGGTGGAGTGTGAAGAGGTGAGTGCTAGGGGGTGAGGTGGAGTGTGAAGAGGTGAGTGCTAGGGGGTGAGGTGTACTCTGAAGAGGTGAGTGCTAGGGGTTGAGGTGGAGTCTGAAGAGGTGAGTGCTAGGGGTTGAGGTGGAGTCTGAAGAGGTGAGTGCTAGGGGGTGAGGTGGAGTCTGAAGAGGTGAGTGCTAGGGGTTGAGGTGGAGTCTGAAGAGGTGAGTGCTAGGGGGTGAGGTGGAGTCTGAAGAGGTGAGTGCTAGGGGGTGAGGTGGAGTCTGAAGAGGTGAGTGCTAGGGGGTGAGATGGAGTCTGAAGAGGTGAGTGCTAGGGGGTGAGGTGTCGGTACAAACATGCTATAACATTGATAGAAGCTTTTAGCTTTAGTCTATTTCTTTTCGATCACCTTAAACTATGTTACAGTTTAAATGATGCTACTGTATGTAATGTATGGATACTGTTGAAGATGATCAAAATAAACCCAACTAAACATGCATGCTTTGTATTTTTGTGTTATTCACTTCATGAAGTTAGAACATCAGTTAATAGTCACTTACACACACTCCCTACAATCTACAGGGGTGTTTTAATACAACATTAACATCTCTACCATCTCTTCACCTACCTTTGAGTGTTTTTTCAAACTTCTCCGCCAGATCACGCCTTTTGATCTTCATCAGAACATTCACCAGGACCTGATGTGCATCTTTGGCGTAGGTCCCTACCATCCGGTCGACGGTGTCTTTCCTCTCAGCATTCTCCAGAGCTGCCTTTGAGAGCGCCGGGAGATCTTTGACATTTCCAGTTTGTTGAAGATGCCACTTGAAGTCTCTGAACTCACTGGTTTCCAGCTCCTCCAAAGTTTCCAACATAGCTGTTTTGGACATAGTGGATTCCTGCTACAAACAGATGATGTTAACGTCTCAGCTTCATTCTTTAATTTGTTTGGATGTGTGAACACAAGTTTTAGTTGAAGTTACATTAAGACTATATATGAATATATTAAGGCCGGGTCTATAATGCATTATAAGTGCATTTGTAATGCATTATAATGCGCTTATAACACTTGTTATAAATGTTTATAATCATGTATGACAACTTATAACATCCTTAATAGTGTATTATAAGTGCCGGTCATAATGCATTATTATGCTCAGTGGAACAGCACATTATAACTACCATAACTTAGTCAGTTATAAAGGCACATAGAGAAGTGCTATAATGTATCATAACGCATTGTAAAATAAACTCCTCACAAAAAGTTCAGAAACTTAAACTTGGTCGGTTATTTCTCCATTTCAATAATACCAATTGGTATTGTATTTGATGTTTTTATCATTGATTAGTCACCGTTACAACGAGGTATAACAAGGATCGTGCAATCGTGGAATGAGCAACACAGCTAAACGTGTGGGTAGCGCCTCCCAAAGAATTGCCAAAATCCCCCAATATGCTTCTGTTGGTATTTGCTACATACGGCATTAAACTAAGACATTAAACTAGAAAAACGGACCACTCCTGCAAACTTTAGATGCCAATCTTAATGTGTTTTGCAAAAATCGGCCTGCTGGTGGCGCTATATTAGTCCTATGTGAAAAGGGTGGCATTTCTTCCTCGACCTAGTGGGAATGTGTGTGCAAAGTTTAACGCCAATCAGAAGCTGCGTTCATGATTTGAGGAATGTTTTTCAAAGCGAGCCACTCTGCACATTAGATGCCAATCTTAGCCAATCAGGATATGGAATATGAAAAATCACACATATCCGTCTTGATGACTTGATGTGTACCGATTCGTGTGATGTTTGGACAAAATCTGTAGGAGTAATATAAAAAATGTCTTTGCAAAAGTCAGCCTCCTGGTGGTGCTATAAATTGCTGATCTAAAAAATGCATGGCAGAGGTTTTTCCTTGGCCTCTAGGGAGTGTGTGTGCAAAGTTTCACACCGATCGGTCCAGTTATAGGTAAAAACACAAATCGGCATTGTATAGCACCTTGAGGCTGATTTGAAAAAGTGTAGGGTGGCATTACTTCCTTGGCCTGGTGGCAATATGCATGCAAAAGTTTCACGGAAATCACACATGGTTTGAGTCATTTTGTTGAAAACGGACCACTCCTGCGTGCCGCCGCGATCATCCATTCCATAGTTATGGGCAGTTGAATGTAGGTTGTTTTCGACAGACGGACACACACGGACGGACGGACGGACGGACGGACGGACGGACGGACGGACGGACGGACGGACGGACGGACGGACAGGGGGCAAATCATAGTCTCGGTCCCACCTGGCGGAGACAAATATCCTCTCTAAAAGTGTTTTATTGGAAGGATTGACCCCAAATATGTTTTTCTCATTTTTTCTCTTCTAAATCTCTGTGTTGTTATTCATGTCTTTACTGTTTCGCTCACTGCCTCACTGCCTGTTATGTATTGTTTTAGCCATTATTTCTATGTTTTTTTTGCCACTGTTTTATTTTGTATTTTATCATTTTTTGTTTTGTGTTTTTTGCTCTGTAAAGCACTTTACACCCTTTTACCAAGTTCCACTCTAAAACCTCAAAACTTCGGTTTTGACCTTGTCCTTGTTCCACTAAATCCATGAAGGACAACGTTTAATATATGATGTACGAGGGTATAGAGCACTGAAGTCTGATGTCACTGCCACTAGAGGGCGCTGTTTCACAGGTTTGTGGCTTTATTTTTTGTGTTGAAATCCCCATTTGGGAATCTTAGATCACGTCATATACTGTGTTCCAAACATAAACACACCACCCTGGCGTTTTTGTCAGGGGGCGTGGCTCTGCATCGTTTATGATATTCATTCATATTTGATACTTTTTTTGGATGTGTGAACACAAGTTTTAGTTGAAGTTACATTAAGACTATATATGAATATATTAAGGCCGGGTCTATAATGCATTATAAGTGCATTTGTAATGCATTATAATGCACTTATAACACTTGTTATAAATGTTTATAATCATGTATGACAAGTTTAAATTAATGAATTCTGCCTAAAAAGTCTTAAGAACTACTACTTCCAGGTCTGAAATCACTGTCCCCACAACAGCCGTGTTCATGGGAAATGTAGTCTTTGGGTTGTTTGACTCGTTTCTAGTGTTTATATTGTGTTACTCTTTGGGTAAATGTGTACATTTACACCTTCAGTCGATGTTTCACATCCATATGAGTAAAATCGCCGGGGTGGCGTTATTATTTTTGGAACACAGTTCTTATATGAAGCGATCTAAGATTCCCCAATGAGGATATGAACACAAAAAGTAAAGCCACAAACCTGTGAAAAGCGCCCTCTACTGGTAGTGACGCCAGGACTTCGGTGCTCTATTAGGACCGATAAAAACTATATCACATTACTATTGCAATTTCTCCTGGGTTGGGCCATTTTTTAGCTTATTGTTACGGCCAGACTTATTTTAGTCAGTGTTATTTGCATTTTTTGTATTTAGTTTTATTTGTACTGCTTGTATGTTTGTATTATTTGTTTTCTGTTCCTCTGAGTTGGTGTGCTGGTGCCAGGGGCGCCGATGACGTGGGGGCGTCGGGGCTAGCGCCCCCACACTCAATTGGTCAGCCCCCTCATGAATCTCAGATGTCAGGCTCAAACTTACAGTACCATTACTATTACCATTACTATAGCGGGGCGCAGATAGGTGTTAACGCGCCGTTGACACCTAGAACAATAGCCCAGACAGAGAAACGGCTCGCGGCGGGGGGGGCGGGGCTATTGCGGCTCGAAAAATCGAACACAACTTGTTTAGACCAGGGGGACTCGGCACCAAGCGTCATGTGAACCATGGCTATGGCTGTGTGCTAAACATGTTCTGCAGGTTTTGGCTCTGCCGTGTGCCCTTATTGAAATGAAGGGTCGCTATGCTGTGTCCCTTGACTCCCTCGTCCTGTGTGCACTAACAGTCACTCACTGCATGCACTGAATACCAGTGGTGGAAAAAGTACTAAAATGTTTTACTTAAACAAAAGTATAAATTCTGCGGTGTAAAAATACTCTATTACAAGTAAAAGTAAGGTATTCAAAATGTACTTGAGTAAAAGTAGAAAAGTATTGGTATCAAAATGTATTTAAAGTACCAAAAGTAAAAGTACTCATTATGCAGAAGGTCCCATTTCACAAGTTTTCAAACGTGTAAAATGTATACAAATTCTTTGAAAATAGCAGATCTACAAGCTCACAACGCATCGCAAATCTGCTATTTTCAAATTGCCAAAGTATATATACTGTAAAGTGGTTTTGTAATAATAATAATCAAAATCTACAAAGTAACTATAGTAAATAAAGTTATCAAATAATTGTAGTGGAGTAAAAGTACAATATTTGTCTATATGTAGTGGAGTAGAAGTAACTATAGGCTACTACTAAAATAAGTACTTTTATTTAAGTAAAACATTTGAGGATGGGACACACTGAAGGATGGGTAGAGTGTTGTTAATGTTGTTTTATGGTCATTTAATGAATTAATTAAGCAAAAAAAATCGCAAAAAATCTGCCCGCGACGCAGTGGGTGGAGGGGGGGGGGGGCGGGGGGAAGGGGGGTGGGGGGAAGGGGGGTGGGCGAGTGGTGGTCAAGTTCAGCCCCCATGGTCGCGCACAAAAGTCAGCGCCCCTGGCTGGTGCTGATGGTCAAATGGACTGACACCTGTGGCTCTGCTAATGGCCTGGCCGCTGATTGGCTGTGGCTACTAGCCCTTCTCTGTCTCCTGCTCTATCCCATGGCAGCTGTAAAGCAGCGGAGAATCCCCCACCAAACCATGTAGCTTTGAGTCCTTTTGCATTTAAGTTAGGGGTTTAGTATAGGATGTTTTGTACTATTGTGAACCTTCACCCTAAAGTCAATCTTATGTGACAATATCATGTTAAAACTGCTGCAGTTGAAATAATAAAACATTTCAGTATTTAATTCAGTTGTTGTTTATGTTACTACTTTTTATCCTAGATGGTCGTAACACTTAGATTGACTGGACTAATAGTAGGGTGCCAACGTTTTTTGGGGATACCTACTATACTGTACTATGCTATAGTGGTTCTCAACCTGTGGGTCGGGACCCCCACAAGATTTTTCTTTTTTGGGGGGTGGGTCCCCAGATGACAAGGAAGTGTCAATTTAAGGACTCAACCTTTTTAATAGTTAAAAAAAACGAATAGAAATGTAAAATACCATTATTGCATCAAAGGTAATCAACAAACTATACTACGAAAACTGGCCAAATTGTCAAATAATATAAGAAAGAGTCAAAACATGTGGAGATAGCAGATATAAAAGCTCACAACGCCTCGCAACGCTTAGATCTGCTATTTTCACAATATTCATCTGAGGAAACGAGTCAAACTGAATGCCTCAACTCCTACATTCCAAGTGCTTATCAGGGTGGGGGGTCCCCAGTTCAAATATGATTATGTTGGGGGGTCCCCAGCTCAAATATGATTATTTTGGGGGGTCCCCAGTTCAAATATTATCATCTTGGGGGGTCACGGCCTGAAAAGGTTGAGAACCACTCTTTACATTTACACTCTTACATTTGGACAAATCTCAAAGTTCTACAATAAACGTTTGCATAAAAACCATCACACCAATAAGAACGGATCTAAGAAAGCAGAAGCAAAACATAAAAGACGCGAGGCCGCACGCGCGCGAGCGCACGCACACACACACACACACACACACACACACACACACACACACACACACACACACACACACACACACACACACACACACACACACACACACACACACACACAAATTGTATTCTTCTGAAGCAGTCCAAAGAGAACGTTTGGATAATGGATTCATGAATGAAATTACAGAGGTGACATCTGCAAGGTAGATGTATATGACAACACTAAAGTGCCCCCCCCCCATTCTATATATTGTGGGTTAATAAATAGGCCTAAATTAAAGAGATTAACTTAATTGGCGGTCGCTCACGTGCGCGTGTATGCATGAGGGGGTGCACATGCATATGACGTAGCACTCCACTATATAGTTTAACAACACATTTAAAGATTTAAAAGCAAATTAGACCTTAAAATCAATCATGTGTGTGTGTGTGTGTGTGTGTGTGTGTGTGTGTGTGTGTGTGTGTGTGTGTGTGTGTGTGTGTGTGTGTGTGTGTGTGTGTGTGTGTGTGTGTGTGTGTGTGTGTGGGGACAGACAGACAGACAGACAGACAGACAGACAGACAGACAGACAGACAGACAGACAGCAGTAAAAAGGTAAAGAGATGAATGTTGTGAAGTGGATTCATTCATACCTGTTTGATGCTCTTTCCTCAGTGAAGTATCAAACAGCTCCGTGGATTACACACCTTTACCTAAATGTTGACAAACAGCTCTGTGGATTACACACCTTTACCTAAATGTTGACAAACATCTCTGTGGATTACACACCTTTACCTAAATGTTGACAAACATCTCTGTGGATTACACACCTTTACCTAAATGTTGACAAACAGCTCTTTGGATTACACACCTTTACCTAAATGTTGACAAACAGCTCTGTGGATTACACACCTTTACCTAAATGTTGACAAACAGCTCTGTCGATTACACACCTTTACCTAAAAGTTGACAAACAGCTCTGTGGATTACACACCTTTACCTAAATGTTGACAAACAGCTCTGTGGATTACACACCTTTACCTAAAAGTTGACAAACAGCTCTGTGGATTACACACCTTTACCTAAATGTTGACAAACAGCTCTGTGGATTACACACCTTTACCTAAATGTTGACAAACAGCTCTGTGGATTACACACCTTTACCTAAATGTTGACAAACAGCTCTGTCGATTACACACCTTTACCAAATGTTGACAAACAGCTCTGTGGATAACACACAGAGCTGTTTGTCAACATTTAGGTAAAGGTGTGTAATCTACAGAGCTGTTTGTCGTTTAGGTAAAAGTGTGACGACTAAACGTGTGAACTTTGGTGCACTTATTTTCATACTGAAAGCTGTATTATATATAACTTCATATTTTATTTTTAAATCATTCTTATCTCATGTTTCACATTTTGCAACAACTGTCTGTCTGTCTGTCTGTCTGTCTGTCTGTCTGTCTGTCTGTCTGTCTGTCTGTCTGTCTGTCTGTGTCTCTACTGACATGATACTGGCATGATACTGACATATTGACCATGACACTGATCAATACTGACCATGTTACATGTTACTGACTAGAGTGTAACATGGGTCCAAAAAATGGGATCCGAACCGAAACGGACCCGTGGATAATTGGACCGATTGGAAAGGACCCGAGAAAACATTCCAAATTACTGGACCCGGTCCGAAACTGACCCGGTCCGAAGCGGACCCGTGGATAAGTGGACCCGGCATGAAACGGGACCGAGGCAAACTGGACTCGGTCCGAAACGAACCGAGGAAAATTCAAATGTATTAGACCCGGTCCGGCCGGGTCTACAGACCTGTACTGAACCCGGAGCTCATTTAATGCTAAAATCACTGTGGTATTCATATTAGCCATGTGTGTCAGTCACATCCTGCTCCCCCCGCAGAGTAACGTGCTACAGTACAGAATAAAAAACATTTGCATAAAACAATCTAAGCATCTCTATTTGACCAATATAAATCTACAGTACAAGCACATAAATAGTTCTTTATCTATATCTCCTAAGTAGCACTCCATCTCTTATTTGATCAATATACACTGAATCAGTTATCTTAAAAACTAGCAAATCTACAAGCACTTAAACAGACCTTTATCTATCTGTGCACATACAGACACTTTAAACTCATTCAGCCTGGAGTATTAGTTATTTGGGCATCATTAGTGTAGCTATTAAAGCCATGAGCAGATCTACAAAGCAAGCTCACACCCCTTGTGAGCTTGTAGATCTTCTAATTTCACTAGGCTATTTGAATGCATTCGCCACACGTTTTTAGCTTTGATCTCTCATCAAAATTGATGTAGATGATAAATTGGCAACAGCAGCAGCAGCTGCGCTGTGCTTTTTTTGGGCAAACTGTTACTAAAGTATTCAATCAAAGCTACAAAGAGGACATAAGTGTTTTAGCTGAGCTTCATCAACAATGCTGCCAGCTTTACATACCTCTACGTGCCTTTTGCAGTCATTAAGGCCTCCGTGAGCAATTGAGAAGTCACTGTTACATACATACAGTAACAGTGCAACGGGCAAAAGTGTCATTATTTTAGACACGGGTAACTCCTTGAGTACTGTGTATATATATTTTTCTCTCTTCCTAGCAGGGCAGGAATTTCACGGCGGCCACGACGTTGCCCCTCTCATTGGCTGTGTGCCCCTCGAAAAATGACATGCCTTCACGGCCACAGTGGCCGTGGTGCCATTGCTGCGCTAGCAGCTGATTTCACAGTTTTTCCTCTGCGCGATTTTCCTGTCAATAAGTTTTTTTTTAAGACACCAGTCCCTTTGGTTGAGCTGCGCACCCACAACATGACTAGTGGTAGGTAAGTTTGATTTTGAGCCTCCTATGAATAGGGTGACCATATGTCCCGTTTTGTGCGGGACAGTCCCGCATTTCAGTGACTTTTCATGCGTCCCGCAAATTGAGACGCTGTCCCGCATTTTGATTGATAGGCTCCAGTTTTCAAATGTGCGTTTAAAATCTTGGTTTTATCAACTAACTGGCTGTGCGCAGCGGAGCAGTGGAGCCTGTCATCAGGGGACGGGCCGAGTGTGTGTGTGTGTGTGTGTGTGTGTGTGTGTGTGTGTGTGTGTGTGTGTGTGTGTGTGTGTGTGTGTGTGTGTGTGTGTGTGTGCGTGCGTGTGTGTCTGTCGAGAAACGCAGCCCAAAACACACTCGCCCCAAAACACACTTGCCCCTTTGTTTTTCGCCGACCGAGGCCGCCGGATATACCCGGGGTGTGTGTTTTGGGACGAGGCGTTCTTGTATTCCACCAGCAGGCGATTTCACTCACTGGCTTGTTTACAAGTCGGAAAGAAAATAATCAGGAGCTCAACAACATAATAAGAGGATACAAGAGCTATCTGTGCTAGCTGCAAAGTGTGCATATTTAAGCAAGTATTTTAACACAGTGAAAGCTACCATCAAGGCACCGCCAAAATACATTTTAGTCGGCTGGGGATTAAACCCCTCCCAGTCGGGGTTGTACTGGTCAGCTCCCAGTACAACAGGCTGAGATTTCAGTTCATTATTTATTTTTCTCAGTTCTCTGGTGATTTGTGGTTTGCCAGAGGTGAAGAGCCCCCCCCCATGACTCTGTGTGTCTTTTAAGTCAGCATAATAATTCAGTAAAAAGCAATTAAAGTGTATATGATTATATGATCAGCAAATATATCAGTAAATTAAATTATTAATAACATCATGTTAAATAAGTGACACAATCTATTGATTCACGTTTACATGTGTGCATGTAACCTCTAATCTTTCAAAATTAGGATACTTTCTGAACAAGTTATCTCACTAATCAGTCATAAATATAGACTGTAAGTCAGATAGCGTGTGCAGCTCACATACAGGATGTAAAACCACAAAAAGCCTCTTCCTGTTGCTAGTGTTCGAGTACAATTCAATACAAACTGTAGTTTCCTCTATCATATTCCTTCTTTAGGCATATCTAGTGATAATATAATGTTAAGTCTATATCCTAAAGTGAGCTTTTCAACATATTGCATTCTAATAAAATTCTCATGTTGTCAACAACTATTACGGCTACACTCCACTTTAACAGCTAAACAGGACCCTGAGTTCTCAGGGGTTGATGGTGGATTTGCTGACTCTTCCTAAATGGTGCTTCTTCAAACGTTATGATATACATCCGATAGTTTAGGTAGCTAAGCTAGGATGCTAATGTTCAGCCTCTCCCTGCACACACACACACACACACACACACACACACACACACACACCAGGGATTCCGTTAGCCGGTATTTACAGGCCATTGACCGGTAAAAGTTTTAATTGGCCGGTAATTATAAACACCACCGGCCACCGTGGCCGGTTGGGAAAATGGTGTTATTAGGCTATTTTATCATTTAAGCCTATTATTAATATTATTATTTGGATAAAGTACTGGTTGTTGGTTACAAACAACCATTAAAATCATAATCATTTAAAGTTTTTATCATGATCTGACTGTGGTTTAATTCCCGACAGCCTGCTCTGCTGCTGCTGCGCACTGCAGTAGTAGATTCGCCTATTCGTTGTACGATGGTGTCGCGCATTGAAAGTATCAGAGCTACAAGCTCACAGAACGTTGCAACGCGCCGCGTTATGAGCTTGTATGTGTGCTATTTTTGATACGCCACAAAACAGCTGATAGACACACAGCTGTGTCTCCTCCTCATCAGCCAGCGTGGTTCGCTCGCGTGTGTTGATAAACAGAACCGGGATTTTCTGAGGTGATAGAATCTGAACCAAACCGGACCCAATTGTCGATAAAGGGACCCGAATATTATGCAAGCACAGTGACTGTCTGTCTGCAATGGAAGTGGTGAAAGTTGGGCGACGGTGTCGCGCATGGAAAGGCTCTGCCGCAGCTCGCCCCAAAACACCCTCGCCCCATTTTTCAGGCGGACCAGCGGTTCTTGTATTCTTGTATTTGTTTTACAGGGCAGGATAAGGGTAGAAATAGGTTTAGGATTAGGTATAGTTTTACTGAGGTTAACATTAGGAATAAGGTTAGGTTTAGGCATAGTTTACTGATATGTTTAGGAATACCAGGCGAATACAGCCGGATTTTCATATAATTTAGTTATCTATAAAAACAGGAACAGATTGCATCTGTGATAAAGTGGAAAGAAGCGCAGCTCTAAAGTAACAAGGTAATGATCAGTTGGGTGCATGTATGCAGTGCAAACGCGCATGTGATGTTAATTATAATATATGGCCGGTAAATGTATTCTTTGGCCGGTAAAATAAAATCCTGCCGGCCATGGTGGCCGGCCCAAAAATGCCTAGCGGAAACCCTGACACACACACACACACACACACACACACACACACACACACACACACACACACACACACACACACACACACACACACACACACACACACACACACACACACACACACACACACACACACACACACACACACACACACACACACACACACACAACCTGGGAGCTGACCACTTATACTGTTGTACTGGGAGCTGACCAGGCCCTGGGCATGGGAGTCCAATCCCATGCCCAGAGGTTTCAATTGGGTAGGCCAAGCTATGGCCATACCTTGGCTCCAGAAAAAAATAAAATAATAATAAAAATAAATCCTGAATAGTAGCCTAATGCAGGTGTAAGACCATTTGTGTTTGTATTGTGTTATAGGTATAATGCATATACTTTTCTATGCATTTTGGGGGTTTTGGGGGGTTTGACCCCCCACAAACAGGATAGGTGTCCCTTATTTTAATCTCTGGGAGTTGGCAACCTTAACCTTGCCATACCTTAGCTTTTGCTGAACTGACGCCACTGCCCATGCCACCCAGAGCGGGCAGTCACATGGGCAGGTAAACACACTACTTGATTTGTAAGGCACGTGAGCGTCTAAAAGCGGCTATATCTGTTTTTAATGGTACAGGATTTACAGTCTATAACATCATTTAATTACTGGTTTAATACAGGATTTACACGATATACATTTGAATGTAAAAATACTGTTGGTCAGATGGCTATAGAAAGGGAATAGATATTTACATATTTACATGACAATACATATTTATATATTATTCACATGTATGTAAATTGTCACCTTCTCCCCCACACTGTGGGCGATACCATTGTCTTTTAAATATCCATTAACCTTTCATTCCCACTCAAACCTAACATGTTGGCTACAGGCAGAAAAATAATAATAAAGGCTATAAATTCTGGGCACGTGAATGGGTAACTTGGAATGGTAGATAATATGTAACATATTTATGACAAAAACGTATAAAACTGCACGATTGCTGTAGCAGTGAGCTTGAATTAGGCACACAAACGGGGTTTAGGAAATGGTTACGGTACATTTACACTCATGAGTTACAAATGGATAACCTATATGTATGATTATATGGCTTAACTCTTTCACTGCCAGACTTATTTCTGGCATTGTCTCATGCTGTAGTAAACTATAATCAACGGAGGAGGACGTGGGCTTTTGCAAATGTTATGTTATGACATGACGTCTAATACTGTTGTACTGGGAGCTGTAGATTTAGTCGACTAAAATTGATTGATATTTAATCAACTAAAACTAAAACATTTCAGATGAATAAAATATGACTAAAACTAAATCTTTCAAAATGAACACTGACATACAGTCACAGTAAGTGAATACAGGCCATCACTTAATGATGACTTGGGGGTGCAACGGTTAATCAATGTTACAATTAATAATTGACAATCGATCATTTAATAAAACAATCGGTGAGGGAAATATTTCATGCCAATATTACTTGGAAAATAACATTTTGGTTCCTGTCTGTCAATCATTTGGTTGGAGAACCCCTGGAACCCCCTCAGGGACCCCCACTTTGAAAACCGTTGACATGAGGGGGTGTGGCTTAGTAAACAGATGATGATTTTAAAACGGGAGAGAGAGTCAGTTTAGCTGTTGGTCTTTCTCTCTTCCTTGTTCATCTTTGTATAACCTGACGTCTCTACTCAAGCCACCTTCCCCCAACAACAGCTGTTTGGAGTCCAAACATGTCCACTGTTGGAGCATCACAAACTGCATGCACATTTATGTTTAGAGGATCGGTGATTAATCGCTCAATGCTATATAAAAGATGACTGGGGTGGGTAATTCACACCCTCAACAACACCTCAGTAGGAAACACAAACAAAATGAGTCACCAAAAAGGTGCTTTGTCTCCTATATGAGAGAGATTTAACAATTATCGACATTTTCAAGTGCAAGCCCCATTGTCTCATGTTGTAGTAAACTATAATCAACAGAGGAGGACGTGGGCATTTGCACATGTTATGATATGACATTATTTGAGCTGTTTTTTAAATTACTCAATAATGTGTGCATTGTACTGTAGTTTAAAATTTAAAATACAAATCTTGTAGTTAACACTCCCAACGCAACTTTGTTTTAGCAAGGCATAAGGGTTAAATAAATTAATTCATCATTTAGTTATTATGATGATCGGCTTGGCTCATTGTGGTTCCCCCTCTGCACCGTGGTGCCCCCTCTGCACCGTGGTACCCCCTCTGCACCGTGGTACCCCCTCTGCACCGTGGTGCCCCCTCTGCACCGTGGTACCCTATACGCACAGCGCGTGGTACATATGTGCCAAGCGGCGGTAACCATCTCTCATCATATACCTACTGTTTGGAGCAATTCTGCGTTTCTCCCAAGTTTAGTTACACAATTCAGCAACATTGACAATTCAGCTACATTCACAATTCAGCTACATTCTCCACCTATAGTATGTGAATTTTGTGTTACAGCCGTTGTGTGGAATTCAGATGTCCTTACGAAGTCAGCACTGCAAAGGTCTATTTACCTTTGCAGTACTTACTCAGAAATAAAAAAAAATGAATTTTAAAAGCTTCCCTTTTATCTGCTCAGTTTATGTTGGGATTACAAATGTGTACTTAAAAAAATATATATACAAATATAAACACAATCTAGGAAGGTTTCATGCCAATTCCAAACATCTGACACCAAATATGTTTCATCTGAAAAAAGAGAAATAGTCAAGTTTTTACCTTCCATGTTTGAACGAGGTGCAGCAGAAAAAGCCCGCCGATGCTCTGGTGAGAATAAGGTCTTATGGAACGTCCCCAGACATGAGCGTGTGTATCGTGTGTGCGTAGGTGAATGTTCGAGAAGTGAGTGTGTCTATGTGTGTGTGTGTGTGTGTGGCTTTTTCAACTGCCACCCGAACCCACAAGAAACTCTGCCTTAGTTTGCACGCGTTCTAACAGTGCTCGGGGGGGGGGGTTAAATAAATGAGAAGATCTAATGATTCACGCTTACATGTCTGCATGTAACCTCTAATCTCTCAAAATATGGATACTTCTGAACAAGTTCTCTCACTAATCAGTCATAAATATAGATTGTATGTCAGATAGCGTGTGCAGCTCACATACAGGATGTAAAACCACAAAAAGCCTTTTCCTGCTGCTAGCATACTAGTGTGCCTCAGCAGGCTTTTCAACCATTCAATACAAACTGTAATTTCCTCTATCATATTCCTTCTTTAGGCATATCTAGTGATAATATAATGTTAAGCCCCTATATTCTAAAGTGAGCTGTTCAACATATATTCCATTCTAATAAAATTCCCATATTGTCAACAACTATTACGGCTACACTCCACTTTAACAGCTAAACAGGACCCTGAGTTCTCAGGGGTTGATGGTGGATTTGCTGACTCTTCCTAAATGGTGCTTCTTCAAATGTTACAATCTAAATCTGATAATTTAGGTAGCTAAGCTAGGATGCTAATGTTCAGCCACTCCCTGCACCCTGAACTCATGCTTCCTTCAATGCATGAGGAGCTAGCAAGCCGCTTCTTATCACCTGACCGTAGGACGTACCGCGTGGAAGGATCACATTATTCCAACCAGTTCCTTTCCCCTCCATCAGGCCAGTGACCAGTACAACTATAGTTAACTCACACACACACACACACACACACACACACACACACACACACACACACACACACACACACACACACACACACACACACACACACACACACACACACACACACACACACACACATTTGTGTTTAATAATTTATTCATGTCCACATAAGAGATACAATACAAGGACACAAATATTACAAGGTGCTGTAAAAAATGTACAGTCAGCAAATCATGGACAAATACCGCCACACCCGTCAGGGGTACAAATACCCTCAAACAACACCGCCTTCAAACCGGTTTTCCTGCCAGGTACACAGTATAAAGAGGGCCCAGAAATAGCTTCACATTTCATTATTGTTGTGACTTGTGACTAGTCTACTACTCTACAACATGAAGAAGCCACCAACCAAAAAGCGATTCGTCCAGAGCAGCATGCTACTACACTTCGCCGCCAGCTCCAGCAAGACGCCAGCAAAGGACCACGGCAGTGCCAGGACACCAGCGCCCATCAGCGTGCCAGCGGTGACGACTGCAACCCCAGCCCCAGCAGTGGCAGCTGGTGGGGGGCCACAACCAGCAGCCACAACGCCAGACCCGCCACCACCAGCAACCATCGCCGCGGTCAGCACCATACCCGTGCGCCCCTGCTCCCCGGATTCCAGCGGCGACCTTGTTCCAACAGACCTCTCTGCTATAGACAGCAGACTAGGCTGCTATATGTTTGCACTGCAGTGCACTGTATTTGATTTGTTAACTTTGCTGTTGTAAATACACTTTTGAGAATAAAAAAACATACCGGTCAACGCAGAATTCACCATACGCCACTCAGCGGGGGACGCATGCAAACGCGCGCATCGGCGCCCCTAGGTGGTTTCTGTAACAAGCCCTGTGGTGTGATGCAAACAATGAGGTACATGGGTGGTGGGAAACCAGAGGGAAAGGTTGAGTCTGGTGGGAAGGATCTGTAACCTGGCTTTTACTGTAAAGGTGATAATGTCCTCATTGAGTAGCCTGGTAAACCCCCCTCCCTCTGGAAATCTCATTTGCATTTCATTTCAGGAAGGAGTCTGGCCTGAAGGCTTGTCTGGGCGTTTCTAGCCCGTTCACCAAATGGACGAGCCTATCAGAATCGTCGCTCATCGTTCTGTGATTGACAGCGAAAGTTGGCCAATCAGGTGGCAAGTTCGAGTGAACCCGAATGGAACCGAGTGCAGCCTGAGTGCAGCCGCAATGTTTTCTACTCTCTTTTAAACTTCAAAACGCTCTCAAACTTCTATTTTGAGGCACGGAATTTACTTTTAAGATATCGTTTGGATAGAATTTAGTTGGCTAACTTCATATATGTGGTCAATTAATCATGACAGAGCCTATTTAAAAATAAAAATTCAGAGAACTGGCAGGGGCGGGCAGTGACACGCATGTATCCGAATAAGGCAACCTTTTTTGGGCATGGCCGTCTCAAAAGTCCTGTTGCATCACATTAGTGTGGAGGTGGCAAAAATGCACTGGCTGAAGGGGAACACTGCTGATTGGCTGAAGGGGTTGTCAGTCAACGGTATTACTCCTGCCCAACTCCAGCCCACAGCCAAATTGCCGAATGGGCGATCATGCCAGACTCACTCCTGAAATAAATTTAAAATGAGATTTCGGAGAGAGGGTTCACCAGGCTACTCATTGAGAGCAGTGTTCCTTAGAAATGAACGGGAAACAGAGTGATCAGCAGAGGGAAGACAAGCAAGTTTTCCCTGAAGTTTAAGGCCAGTCCAGTGTTGTTGCTGATGTTGAAACACACACACACGCACACGCACACGCACACACACACACACACACACACACACACACACACACACACACACACAGTTAGTGACGTTGATACTGTCGCACAATTAAAACGTGCCAAATGAATGTCTGCCTTTTTCATTCAGAGAAATGCATTATAGGACGTAACGTGATAGTGACCATCCTGATGTACTATTGACTGTGGGATGAAATTCATCCACTATAAGGTATAATAATCATAAAATGCATCCACTATAAGGTATAATAATCATAGAATGCATCCACTATAAGGTATAATAATCATGAAATGCATCCACTATAAGGTATAATAATCATAAAATGCATCCACTATAAGGTATAAATGGTGTGTGTGTGTGTGTGTGTGTGTGTGTGTGTGTGTGTGTGTGTGTGTGTGTGTGTGTGTGTGTGTGTGTGTGTGTGTGTGTGTGTGTGTAGATGCAATGTGTGTATGTTAGTATGTAGGTCAGGTGGAACAGTATTATTTCGTTAGGATGTGGTTTCTGATTGCAAGAACTCGATGAACAAACAGGCTGCCTGCGTCACAGACGAAGACCACTGATGTTTCCATATCAAGCCTTTCTTTCTCAAACAGGATGTGTGTGTGCGTGCGCGCGTGTGTGTGTGTGGTCTGCTGTGCAAGGTGCTGGATAGAAGTGTTGTCACGTGTTGTCTGTGCAGGAGAGTCAGTGTGAGAAACTGCTGGACTCGCATACTGAAAAATGAAAATTAGATGTAAAAATGGTCCTTTACTTACAAAAGTGCAAAAGAAAAGTGACCCAGAGAGTGGACATGCTACACCTGACGAGTCACGTTATAATAAGTCACATCTACCCGCAGCGCACTGGGCCAATGTTCTCCCAGTTGAGTTGAGACTGTTCAAGTTCGGAGGAGGACGGCTCGTTGTGATTAAAAGTACGTTGTAGCTCGTTGAGCTGTGGAAGGATATAAAAAAAGATTGCATAATGATCCTCCCATCACCCTCAGGCTGTGTCTGTGTTAAATTTATGTGGGAGGAGCTAATGTGTGTGTCTACTGCACAGGCCCCGCCGCTCACCTTATCAAACGGCGAATTTACATAAAGTGTGAACGCATCTGAAACAGACATTCTCCTGTCGCTACATGTGTGAACGGCCAACACTGGAAATTGGCCCCGATTCACTAAGCAATTTACGACCATATTTTGATCTTACCGGCATTTAAGACAATTCCTACACTAGCAGTCAGATTCATTACTGTTTTTTTGTCTGTGTTTTGAGCGTGAGGTGCTCACGTTCTCAAGTCAGCTCCGAGGCTGTCTTACCAGGGCTGAAATGTGCGTATGTCTTTAGAATGCTTTATTCTTCATGCCAAAATCAATTACAACAGTGGCAAACCTCAAATAAAATATGGATGTGGCCAACTTTTGTCAACACATATATATAAAAAATAAAACATATGTCAAACGATGTATTGCTTGTAGCCTATGCATAATAAGACTTGATGCAGATCCCACCGCTTTTTATTTATTTTGTAGGACATTAGTTGCATTTAGAGCTGAATTATTAGGTCCCTCAGTGTGTTACATAGGGGCCATCTCAGCCAAAGTGTCACGTAATAATGAAAATAGACTATCATGCCTTAATGTCACTGCGGCGGCGCAGACCTGCGCGGTATTAATTTATAATACTGTAGGCTACTGTATATTGATCACATGAACACCACACACAATAGCCTAATACATTTTACCATCTGAGGAAACTATAGTGGATGAAAGCTGTGTCCAGAAGATCCATTCCGACGTAGGACAGTGATATATTAATCCAAAATTAACTAATTTAATCAATAAGTAATCAATAAGCTCTGGTCCATAATCGGATAGCAGCGTTCCACTTGTATGCTGGATTTCATCATATTTTTACCTCGGTAAAGGTGAGCAATGTTCATTAGAAAAGGCTTATATAATATCCTTTCCATGTTTTATTAGCCATAAATAACCAATATTTACAAGCAACTTTACAGGATAAAAAGCCCAAATTTGCTTATAATAAGCGGATATGGCAACACTGTTCAGTACGGTGACGTTGAAGTTGGATGATGTTGGATGCAGCCTTCCAGATTAATCATGTCCTACACCTGGTCATCCGCACGTCTCAGGGATATACGAACCCCTTTGGGAATTGCATGTCATTTTGTGAGTACAGAAAATACGCCCTCCTTTACGAACTTTATTTACCCCATATTTACGACCAGCATAATGAATCGGGGCCAATGTCCTGACATGAAGCCCCGGACATTTTCCAGTGTTTATGTCTGAAAGTGGCTTTACATTAGTTTTTCTTGACCACAAATGTACAGCATGGTATGTAGAAAGTTGTTTAGACCGATGTTAGGATCATTGTGTACCTGCTATCAGTGGTGCCTAGCAGTGGTGTGTTCTACCGTGTAACGCTGTGTACGTAGTATACTGTACCGTACAAGAACATTTTTAAAACATCATTATGGTTTACCCTCCTAAAAAAACTAGTACACACACCACTGGTGCACATAGTACCACGGCGTCCCGCCAGTCTTTTGAGCACACATGCACACGCACACGCACACGCACACGCACACGCAAATGCAAATGCAAATGCAAATGCACACGCACACGCACATGCACATGCACATGCACACGCACACGCACACGCACATGCATTGCACATGCACACACCTCTTCACATCTCTTACCAAAGCTTACAGAAGCTGCTGAGTGTCAACAGCCTGAATCAACGTAGGAATGACGGTGTCTGGATGCATATTAAAGGTCCATTGTGTGACCTGATAAGTACTGTAGGTGTAGACGTGTGACGTGTGCGTGACATCTTTAGAATAAAGGTCCCACCAGTTCAAATAATCAACACTACTAACTACACTGCATGCTATATCCTCTAGTTTCAAATGTTCATAATGCTACTTAGATAGCATGTTGTTCCTGTGGTAAGCAACATGTCTTTCCCCCAGAGGGCCTGTAGGCTCTACTGACTTTGATAAAGTGAGTGAAGGGCCGAGACTTGAAACACATGATGCTGAATTATATTCAAACGGCATGAATTTTGCTAGGTCATTATGAAAAGATGTCATACATAAAACGATCCACCTCAATGCATTTTCTACTTTTAGATTAGCCCAACTAATGTATATCTTGCCATTGTCTTATTAATCACCACTTCATGAGACTGTTTCACAATGATAAACATTTGATATTTACCATGTGAGTACATACAGTTACATGATATTTACCATGTGAGTACATACAGTTACATGATATTTACCATGTGAGTATATACAGTTACATGATATTTACCATGTGAGTACATACAGTTACATCAGTAGAATGCAGGAATGGACTCACATTGTAAACATTACTTTCCTATATATTTGGAATGGAGTTAAATTAATTCAGCTCCAAATCTGGGGCTCGTTTTGTTTTTCTTTGAGGAAATTGTGGACCGGATTGGTTCAAGGGTGGCTCAAAGTCTGGCCCTCGTGCCATATATTGAACATAATGTTGTTTAGATAGATGCTGGTTCATTGTTTACCTGCTATCCTATAGTTTAACATGTACACAATGAATTAATGGCATATATTATTCATATATTAATATACATATTAAAGTCATTTATATGTTTCTGTATTATGTTCACATCATAGTACAGCAATATGTTCTACACAGTCTTACTATGCCATGAATATTATATTATACAGTAGTACTACATCAATATAAGATATTATACAGTAATACTATAGTAATATAATATCATATAATATCATTGTTTCATAGTAACGTTGTACAGAACAGGTCACATGGTCTGACATAAATAAAACTAGGTCATGGAGACGCACAGTGAAATACAGTGTTCTCATGTGTCTTCACTGACACCTAGTGGTTCCCCTGAGGAAGTTCAACAGAGTGAAGTTCCTGTAAAACCAGGTCAAAGCTGCTCTGTTTGTGATTGGTTGAATACTTTATGAGACAGAAATGTAAACAGCAGGAGGTATCAGGCCCAGAGTGGGCCTGTAATTCAGGCTGGGAGTCAGACACCCTTCCAGGCCACCCTACCCAAACACTAGGCTACATAAACACCAACACACCTGCCGCCCGCACTCACACACATGCCTTGTGGCACTGACAGCGTGTCAGTCCATAACAATAGTACATTTGTCTGAGATGTTTCTTGTTAAAAAAAAAACTAAAAATACAAACATATACCACACACTGCAGGCCTACAGTAGTAGTCACTACAACACTCACTTCTACTGTACAGTATGTCACAGGAGCAATCCATATAAATTCAACAGTTACAGCGTTATTCCTTTACACATTGGCAAAGTAATCACCGGAAATCATTATCACCAACAGTCACACAAAAGTTCTATATCCAGTGCTTTTCTATTCCCTACATACAACATACAGTACCATCACATCTTATCAACAACATGTTTCCCTCAATACAACAGTCACAACAGGACTCCTAAAATAATGCTGTGAAAACATGATAGTCTTATTTTGTCATCACATTAGCTTACCAATAGTCAATATGCCAATACCAATAGTCAACAAGAGTAGAATAACAATAAGAATAGTAAACGTAAACGTGTACAGCAGTAGACCTACTGTATGTCAAAAGCAACATTCAATATGAGTCTTATTTCAGTAACATTAAAAGTTGCCAAAGTCGACTCACTCAACTATGAGAGACTAGTAGGTTTTATGTTTGTGATGAGAGACATAATACAACAAACCACATCTACAGCACTAAATGGAATAAGCTTTGACAGTAACCTGTACATTAGTAGCCTAATGACAAGGTTATGTTTTACAGCTAAACATTCAGCCAGTGGTGGAAAAGTACTTGAGTAAAAGTACAAAAGTATTGGCATCAAGATGTACTTAAACTATCAAAAGCAAAAGTACTCATTATGCATTAAGTCCCATTTCAAGTTTTCAAATATATAAAAATATAGGCCTATATATTTAAAATAGCAGATCTACAAGCTCACAATGTGTCGCATTGTGAGCTTGTAGATCTGCTATTTTCAAATCACTTAAATGTATATAGGGCTGAAGTGGGTATGTATGTTTTGTAATAATAATCAAAATCTACAAAGTAACTAAAGTTTTCAAATAATTGTAGTAACTAGCAGCATTAATATAAATCCCTTGAACTAACACTGTGCTATACTGTATGTGACATGTGTTCATGTTTACAGCACTTTGCAAAGACCAGACTCCAGTTGATCTGTATTTATTCGACGGTCGCCCTCCTGTGGACATAATGAATAAATCCAGTGTTCCACTCAGTCAGTTGATAAAAACACAGCTGACATCAGGGCATTGCAACGTCCACTTCTGCCGGTATTTAAGCAGTGGTGGAAAAAGTACTCAGATATTTTACTTAACTAAAGTTGTAATACATACCACAATATAAAAATACTCTGTTACAAGTAAAAGGCCTGTGCTCAAAATGTTACTTGAGTAAAAGTACAAAAGTATTGGTATCAAAATGTACTTAAAGTACCAAAAGTAAAAGCACTAAAATGTTTGAAAATAGAAGATGACGAAGGAGTAACAGAGGACACACCGCAGCATCTGTACCAAGATAACAAAGAGAGAAGTATGACTAAGTTACAGAAGTGTCACTTTTTATCATAAGCTTCATGTTGAAATGTGTCGTTATAGATCGTATCACATGGACAGAAAAATCGCAAAAATAATCTTGCAAGTCTGACTAAGACTAAGGAATGTATTTAAACAGAAGTAAGTGCACAATGCAAGAAATTAAGTCTTAACTCATTTAGACATGGAGAGAATCTGTGTCATTTTTTGTATTTCTTCTATATTTTCTATTAAAAAATAGCAGATCTACAAGCTCGTAGTGCGGCACTAATTATACAATATAAAATTACCCTGTTACAAGTAAAAGGCCTGTGCTCAAAATGTTACTTGAGTAAAAGTACAAAAGTATTGGTATCAATATGTACTTAAAGTACCAAAAGTAAAAGCACTGAAATGTTTGAAAATAGCAGATCTACAAGCTCACAACGCGTCACGATGCGACGCGTTGTGAGCTTGTAGATCTGCTATTTTCAAATAGCCTTAATGGAATCGTAACAGCTGAAATCAATAATATAATCACTATTCTGATATTAACCTGCGGGCCGCATTAAGTGAAGGTAGGGGCCTCATGTGGCCCCCGGGCCGCCAGTTGCACATGTTTGAGTTAAAGCTATGATGCTGATATGAAATGTATTTCTGCTTCAGAAATATCCAGATGCAATGCTTCTGTAGTTATACTAGTATAATAATATAATACAGTATATAGTGTATAAGCAATGGCATTTACATTATGTATAATTATAATATTATATAATAGTATTAATATTAATATTAATATTAAATAATAATAATAATTATTATTATAATTGTAAATACATATTGTTAATACTAATGGATGGATGCTGCACACAGAAGCTTTATTATCAAAATACGGAATAACAAGCAGTGGTAAAAGTACAATATTTGCCTCCGAGATGTAGTGGAGTAGAAGTAAAAAATACTGAAAACTGGAAATACTCCAGTAAAGTAAAAAATACCTCACAATTGTACTTAAGTACAGTACATGTACTTAGTTACTTTACACCACTGAAAAAGAGTTTAGTCAGTTAAACTGATCGTCCCCTCACATCACAGCAGATACAAATTACATCCTGCACATGTTTCTATACATTCATTCAAACTTGCTCTGAGTCTGTGATCAAACATCCTGATGTGAAAGAAAGGGTTTCTAAAGAATAGGACATGTTGACGCTGTGTCATAATTAAACTTAAAGAGATAGTTCACCCAAAACAACTAACATTCCGTGCCATCAATAATGGAGGCAGGAGGAGGTATTAGTAGCTATTATTATCTGGATCTTGTGATCATGTCTATGTTTATGTCTTGTGTATGTATATGTTTACTGTGTCTTGGAGTTTATTATTATTATCTGCTGTAACATAAATTGCCCAGTTTGGGGCATAATAAATAATAAACTGAACTTGAACTTGAATAACTCTTTTTATATGGATTAGTCCCCCTATGGAGACTTGAATTCATGGATATTTTTTATTTGTTTTTGTCAATACAATAAGCCAATACGTTGATGACCAGTGGACCGGTAGGCAGCGGTTATGGTACAAAGGAGACTCTTTGTGTCTCCTACCGGAACCGCTGCCATTCATACACATTTTATTGGCCTAGGAATGAGACAAAAACAAAAAGAATATCCATGACTTCAAGCCTGCATGAACTTAAATACAAATACATTGGACATAAAACAGACAATAGAATTGTAATACTAGTCATTAAGCTACTAATATAGACTGAAGTATTTAAGGCGGGTCATGTTTGCATGTTTGGAATTGTAAATCAATAATATATATCAGTATTCTGATATTAACCTGCGGGCCGCATTAAGTGAAGGTGGAGACCACATGTGGCCCCCGGGCCGCCAGTTGCCCATGTATGAACTAGATGTTACATGAGGGTCAAACTGAAGCAGAGAGAATCCTTCAGATGATCAGAGCGACAGGAACCATGGGGCCGACCAGGAGCAGCAGGCTCACAGCAGATCTAACGGCTCCAGATGTGCTCGTGGCTTCAGCTGTGTCTTTGTTGCACAATTCAGCTTCGCAGCACTTCTTTTCGCCTTTACAGTCAGCCTTCACGGCACATCCCTTCACCACATTTTCACCCGCTGTGAACACACACACACACACACACACACACACACACACACACACACACACACACACACACACACACACACACACACACACACACACACACACACACACACACAGAGAGAGAGAAATATATTATTACTTTCTGTACTTAAAGGGATATTTCACTTTCAAACATGTTTGTGGTCATTTTATCATCTACTCAGGCTTCTCTGTTTCACCCCAGAGCGTTTTTAAGTTGTTGTGTTTTGTAAGTCGTTGTAACTTCAAACTCCATTTTAACCTGCATGAGAGATTCATTGAAAACACCCGTCCTTGGTTCTGGTGACTCATACTGCCCTCCTAACAGTGGTCTAAAGTAACTAAGTACATTTACTCAAGTACTGTAGTCAGGTACAATTTGGACGTATTTTTACTTTTTGAGTATTTCCAGTTTTCAGTACTTTTACTTCTACTCCACTACATCTCAGAGGCAAATATTGTACTTTTACTCCACTGCAATGTTGCAATGGGACGCAATGTTCTCACTAAATAAGTGTAGAGGAATATCTTGTGGACTTTGCTGTTATTAGGCTATTTTATCATTTCAGCCTATTATTAATATTACTATTTGGATAAAGTAGTACAACCATTAAAACCTACCATAATCATTTAAAGTTTTTTATCATGATCTGACAATGTCAGTGTGGGTTCATTCCCGACAGCCTGGTGCTGCTGTGTGCCTCACAGACACGTGGTTATCTGATAGATCAGCCTATTCTTCGTACCATGGTGTTGCGCGTTGAAAGTATCAGACCTACAAGCTCACAACACGTTGCAACGCGCCGCGTTGTGAGCTTGTATGTCTGCTATTTCCGATACGCAACAACACCGCCATACGGCGAAGCACAAATGAAGCTAAACACAGCTGCATCACCTAATCAGCGCTGCGTACGGGTGGTTCGCTCGACAGAACCGGGATAGAATCTGAACCAAGCCGGACTCAATTGATGAATATAAAACTAGAATTAACTCGTATGGGTCGTGGAAATTATACAAGCAAGCACAGTGACTGTCTGTCTGCAATGGATAAAGTGGTAAAAGTTGGTGACACACATTGCAGGCAACTAAGGCAAGTAATCAACCTCCCTTGCACCATCATTCATGTATAACATTAACAAAACAAAACAAAAGCTGTAAAGCCCACAACATATATTAATTTGTTTATACTGTGCGACGTACGGTAATAACTTTTCAGTCAGCCTTGTGGCATGTTTCCCCAATGCAATCGTATGGGAGTGCCTGCAGACGGTAGCCTGGTAAACCCCCCTCCCAGCCTGGAAAACCCCCCTCCCTCCGGAAATCTCATTTGCATTTGATTTCATGGAAATTCGTTTTCGGGGGGGGGAGGGGTTTACCCAGGCTATGCAGACGGGGGTTTAATGGCCACATGGCTGACTATATAAGCGAATTAAACGCTTGTTTCAACCCGTTGCTTAGATTATCTTGGCCGCTAAAAATGTAAACATCTAAGAGCAGGGGTGCAGACCTATTATTTTTGGATATGATGTGCGGAGAAGGGTAAGAATACCCCCCCCCCCCCCCCCCCGGTTTTGCAGCTGAAAAGGCTTGGAATGACAGACAGTCAGATTATGAAAAAAAATATCTGAATGTTTTTTTAGGCTTAAACCTATATAAAATGTATTATGGGCCAATATGTATATACATTTTGTAAATTCATGGTGTAGACCCTTTAAGTAAAACATTTGAGTACTTTTTCCAGCACTGCTAATAATAATAATTACTTGTTTCCGTGAAGCAGTTATCGTCGCCGGTTACACATTCTTTCTCCGCGGTGCAGTCCTTGTCCTTGCATTCGTGACACTTCAAGGCAGAGGCTAAAGCAACAGGTAGACAATATCAAACATACAATTATTCCATAAAGACTGTGGAACGTGTCTGTGTCTCATGTTTAGATTTCTTTGGCTATTCAAAAAATAAATAGCAGATCTACAAGCGCATAGCGTGGCACCGAGTATCACACACTGAGCTTGTAGATCTGCTATTTTTGAGGAACGAACTCGTGAAAATGTGTGCTAATATTTGATTATTATTCTTCCGGGGGTCCCTGGAACAAAATATTTTGAGATGGGAGGTCCGTGCCTAAATACACGTCATTTTGGGTGGCCATTGACATGACAACGTTATATATTATATATACAGTGATATATATAGCAACGTACGTTGTTTTTTTAACTGTTAAGATTTAGAAGATATTTGTAGAATCCCCCAGAAGCAAAGATTTGAGTTACAAATGTTCGCTTTAAATATATATATATATTCAAAGATTTGCCAAATTATTCACGATTTTTCTAAAATAATTGGCAGATTTACAAGCTTGTAGCACGTGCTACGAGCTTGTAAATCTGGTATTTTTTAATAGCCAAAGTATAAAATAATGGTTAAAGTGGATACACAGATGTGTTCCCAGATTGAATGGGTTAAAAGCTAATTACCCATTCAAACCTGAGGCCGATTCTAAAAATGACAGTTTTCAAATAACAGTTTTCTGAAAATAAAAACATATGTTGCTGTATCAGTGGTTCTCAAAACGTTTTGGCCGCCAACCCCCATCTCTCTCTCTCTCTCTCTCTCTCTCTCTCTCTCTCTCTCTCTCTCTCTCTCTCTCTCTCTCTCTCTCTCTCTCTCTCTCTCTCTCTCTCTCTCTCTCTCTCTCTCTCTCTATATATATATATATATATATATATATAAAGAAAACAATGTATGTATATATATATATTTGTTTTCTTTTTATATATATTTTAATACATATTATATTAAAGTATGCAAAAATATTCATAACTTTAAAAAAAAAATGCAAATCTACAATCTCAGAGCAGCACAAAGTGAAGTGCTGCTCTATGAGCTTGTAGATCTGCTATTTTTGAATAGCCAAAGTATAACAATATAATAATATTATAGTCAAAGCGGTTAAAAGATTGTGATGCAAAATGATGTTAAAATAATGACACAGATGGTTTCCCGGTTTTTAATTGGTTAAAGGAGTAATTCGCCCGAAAAAAATCACTTATTTTCTATCAATCACACACACCCCATGAAGCGATGAATTCATGAAGATTTAGTTTTTGTCGCATTCCTGAGACAATCATTTTATGATTAAAATGTCTCTGTGAATTCAAAGCTTCATATGGTGTGTGTGCAATTGATAGAAAATAAATCATGTTTTGGGTGAACTATCCCTTTAACCGCCCATTCAATCCGGGAACGCATCTCTGTCATTTTAGATTTATTTGGCTATTCAAAAATAGCAGATATACAAGCTCATGGTGCGGCGCGCAATGTGCATGTAGATCTGCTATTTTTTTTTAAGAATCGTGAACATTTTTGCAAATCTTTAAATATATATTTTTAAAAAGCAAACATTAAATATTGTGTTCCAGGGACCCCCCCCCCCAGCCCAGAAGCAAAGATTTGAGTTACAAATGTTCACTTAAAAAAATACATATTCAAAGAATTGCAAGAATTTTCACGATTTAAACAAAAAATAGCAGATCTACAAGCTCATAGCGCGGCACTCGGTGCCGCGCTATGAGCTTGTAGATCTGCTATTTTTTAATAGCCAAATAAATCAAAACTACAATCAGAGATGCGTTAACCCATTAAGACCTGGAACGCATCTGTGTAATTTTTTAGGATTTCTTTGGCTATTCAAAAATAGCAGATCTACGAGTACTGCGCTACGAGCTTGTAGATCTGCTATTTATTTATTTATTATTATCGTGAAATTGTGTGCAAATCTTTTAATAATATATGTTTTAAAGTGAACATTTTGACTCAAATCTTTGCTTCTGGGGGATTCTACAAATGTCTTCTAAATCCTAAACAGTTTTTTGAAAAAAATATGTTGCTATAATCAGTGGCTCTCAAACATTTTCATGTCAAGGACCCCAGAATGATATGAAGCCTATTTGGCCGCGGACCACCGTCTGAAAATGTTTTGTTCCAGGGACCCCCAGAAGTAAATATTTGAGTAAAATATGTTCACTTGGAAAAATATATATTCAAAGAATTGCACAAGTTTTCAAGCTTTTTCAAAAATAGCAGATCTACAAGCTCATATGAGCTTGTAGATCTGCTATTTTTGAATAGCCAAAGTATAAAATAATGGTCTAAGTGGTTACACAGATGAGTTCCCGGTCTTAATTACTTCAGTCTATATTAGTAGCTTAATGACTAGTATTAACATTCTATTTGTCTGTTTTATGTCCAATGTATTTGTATTTAAGTTCATAAAGTTAACATAAGTATAACTAAATGCATTTGAAATTAAATATAACAAAATATTTTTCAGGATTCCAATTGAAAAATAGCAACAAAAGAAATCTGGATCCCAATTCAAAAACAGCAAAAATAGCAGATATTAAAGCTCAAAGTGCGTTGCAGTGCGACGCGTAGATCGGCTATTTTTGCTACTTTTGTGTGACATAGAAAAAGTAGAAAATACAGAGATAAGAGGTGTCTGCCCTCTGACAGTATATGTAATGTGTTCCTCTGGAGTGAGTGTGGAAATATAGTGTCCCTCTCCATCATCACAGTTGCATCAGCCCTGATCTAGTATGATGTCTAACATGCTATCTGCGTGGCTTCAGGGGTCGGCAGACTTTTTGACACCAAGCGCCATGTTTGTCATTGTCTTGATAGTCGGTGTGCCATATCAACATTAAAGGGATAGTTCACCCCCAAAATATATATATTTTTTAATGGATCAGTCACCCCATGCAGGCTTGAATTCATGGATATTCTTTTTGTTTTTGTCTCATTCCTAAGCCAATAAAAATGTGTATGAATGGCAGCGGTTCCGGTAGGAGACACAAAGAGTCTCCTTTGTACCGGAACCGCTGCCAGTTATTCAAGTTATTCATTTGGCCACCGACCGCCATCTCAAAATATGTTGTTCCAGGGACCCCCCAGAAGCAAAGATTTGAGTTAAAACATTTTCGCTTTAAAACCATATATATTCAAAGATTTGCACACATTTTCATAATTTTTCAAAAATAGCAGATCTACAAGCTCGTAGCGCGGCACTCGGTGCCGCGCTATGAGCTTGTAGATCTGCTATTTTTGAATAGCCAAAGTGTAAAATAATGCATTTTTTTGGCTCAAATCAAAAAGTGACACAGATGCGTTCCTGGTCTTAAAGGGTAAAATTGGTTAAACTAAAACGGATAAGAAAGGAGAAAAAAAAAGACTTACCATGTGGTAGGAGCACGAGGCCCAGGATGAGTATGATCAGCATCTGCATGGTGACGGAGACAGAGGTTCAAATGAGCTGCAGCCTTAACAGCTCTTAATATCAAGCTTTGTAAAAGGGGGAGTGGCCAGTGTCTGCTTGGGAGTCGACGTGTTCATATGCACATAACTACTATGTGTGCAGTAATGGGAAAAAAAGTACTCACATTCTTTACTTAAGTAAAAGTATCATGTAGTGTAATGCTTTACAAATGTTTTACAAAGTGTAATATAATGTAATGTATCAATGCTGCAATGTAGGCATACTCTTTCACAAGTGAAAGTCCGGAACTCAAAATTTACTTGAGTAAAAGTACAAAAGTATTGGTATCAAAATGTACTCAAAGTACCAAAAGTAGAAAGTACTGATTATGCAGAACCATTTCACAAGTGTTCAAATGTATAAAATATTTTGAAAATAGCAGATCTACAAGCTTGTGAGCTTGTAGATCTAGATTGAAGTGGGTTATGTATGTTTTGTAAAATCTACAAAGTAACTACTTACCAGTGGTGTACAGTAACAGAGTAAATGTACTTGAGTACTGTACTTAAGTACAGCTTTTAAGGATCTGTTCTTTACTTGAGTATTTTTTTTTTTTGATACTTATTACTCTTACTTGAGTACATTTCCGTACCTTTCCGCGGGAATTTACTGGGGCACAGGCCCTATGCACAGGCCTGGTGGGACATATCCGGGGGAGGCATCGCATATGTAGGCCTATAGCCTACAACCGGAACTGACGCCCACTCTCCACTGGAAACTTGTGGATAGGTGTTTCTGCAGGCTTTGTATAACGTAGTGGTTCTACAAGCACATCAGAGCATGCAGTGCAGGTGGTTTCAGAGAGTTACTTCTCTGAAACAAGAGTTACAAGATCCTATAAATGTATTGTGGAAACATTACAGCAATTCATTGATATACAAAATAAGAAATATACTTTTTTTTACTTGTACTTTAAGTATTTTTAAAAGCAGGTACTGTAAAAAATAATGACACGAGATCTACTTAAAGAGGCACACAGATGTGTCAGTATAGGAAATCAAAAGTTGTTTGTGTGGAGACCAAGCAAGTCGACTTGCCTCTGTGCCATCTTGTTTTGACAGGGTGAAGTTCGCCGCTGTGCATGTCGGCGCCATCTTGTTTTGACAAAGTGAAGTTAACGGTTGTGCGCGTGGGAACATATGAAACTGCAGATAACAGCCTCTTCTTTGGGACCACATCCTCTGCTCTCCATGAGAACAGAGGATGTGGTCGCAAAGAACAGCATGCCTTGCAGACAACACCTGCCTCTCTGCAACCACCATCTCTGGCAGGCATGGATGCCGATTTATGTTGGGTGGGTAGGGTACTCAACAACAAGTCACACACACACACATCAACCAAGTTTTAACCCCTTAATCAGAAATACCTGATTGAATGTCTGGTTGGAAACATTGTACTCGCAATAAAATGCATTTTTTTTGCTGTCAGTGAAGACAGTGTGCGTGATCACCATTCTTTCCTGCCTCATGCACTGGCTGCCTGCTCCTACGCACCTGTCCCAGTAGGTGTGCAAAAGTGCACGTTACAAAGGTTCACACAATAGTCATCCGACCGACACATTTCCTGTGGGTGCTCTGCTTTCTGATTGGGTGCTCTGGCTTCCCGGCAAACCCACAGGACTCTGCACAAACATACACTGAACAGAGAGAATGCTCTGTTTTCTATGTCAACTGTACAGTGACACAATTTAAGCCAATCAGGAGAGAGAGCACTGAAAATGCATTTTCTGTTTAATAAAGAGCTGGAGAGACATGGGAGACTCCTTTTACTGAACAAACACTCTATAGCAATGAGAACTATCACAATATAGAGCTATTTTAACTAAAGTAAATCACTTACACTACCTTTAAGTATATTTAAAAGCAATTACTCTTTTACTCTTACTTGAGTAACATTTTGACTGAGCTACTTTTACTTGTAGTGGAGTAAATTTGACCGGGAGTATCTGTACTCTTACTCAAGTACTGCATGGGGTTGAGTGCCGATCTACAAAATCACAAAACGTCATGATGCGACGTGTTTTAAGCTTGTAGATCTGCTATCTGGCCAGGCCAGGTATGCTAGCTATGGTTTTCTTTTGTAGGTTTCCAAGCTACATGCTGTCGTGGGGTAAAGATGGTGCTCAGAGTCAGAGGTCAATGAAAAGGGCAGTGGTGGAACAAGTACTCAATTGTTTTACTTAAGTAAAAGTATCAAAACTGCCGTATAGAAGTACTCTGTTGCAAGTGAAAGTCTGGAATTCAAAATGTACTTGAGTAAAAGTACAAAAGTATTGGCATCAAAATGTACTTAAAGTACCAAAAGTAAAAGTACTCATTATGCAGAATGTCCCGTTTCAAGTTTTGAAATGTATAACAATCCTTTGAAAATAGCAGATCTACAAGCTCACAATGCAATGACATGTCACCAGTGTTAGAACACAGTTTTAGACTCAGTCCAGAGTTAATTGTATCGTGCGCTCTAGTTAGTTTTATTTTATGAATTCATTTTAATTGTATTACTTTAGAAGCTTATCTTGTCTCTTTTCTGTCCATGTGATGTGATCTATCTATACGGACAAAACATTTCAACGTGAAGTCGATGATAAAATTGACCGCTTCTGTAACTTAGTGATACTTCTCTCTTTTTTAACCTTCCACCTGTACAGTGTGGTACAGATGCTGAGGTGTGTCCTCTGTTACCGTACCCTTTCGTCATCCTCTCTCAAAGGCTTCACACACACACACACACACACACACACACACACACACACACACACACACACACACACACACACACACACACACACACACACACACACACACACACACACACACACACACACACACACACACACACACACACACACACACACGGCATAGAAACCGCAAAGGCTCAGCCCTCTATTCAAGCTTCCTGACCACTGTCCAATCACAGCGTGTCTTTTCCGGGACTTGTCAGAATCTAGTTGGAAGCTTGCCTTCTCCAAAATGGCGGCCATGCACCATTACAGCTCGCTCCAATGAACTGCAGAGGCCAATGAGGTATCTAGGTTTCTATATCTATGAGTAGGGGGGGGGGGGGGCGTGCCTCTTATCAAGGGGTTTCCTGTTTACCATGTGTTACCTGTGTTGCCATGTCTGCTTATAATAAGCGGACTTTGGGCTTGATTCTTAGTGTAGTAAAAATAGCAGATCTACAAGCTCACAACATGTTGCATTGTTAGCTTGTAGATCTGCTATTTTCAAATAGCTGATGTAAAGTGGTAAAACTTAGTCGTAAAACACACACACACACACACACACACACACACACACACACACACACACACACACACACACACACACACACACACACACACACACACACACACACACACCAAATACTTGTTACAGTAAATGACCTCCATATAATTTACAGTATAAGGGAAATGTGGTCAACCAAATCAAAGGTAAGCTGAGACAAAGCTTGTTCATGAAGCACCTTTTAAAAGACCTAAGTGTTGTACTGCTTCAATAACAAAGAGGAGATCTTGCGTGCAAAATTGATATTTTGGCCTGAGGATGGCGCTGTTGATCTTCACAGATGTTAAAAAGCCATGCACGTTCCTAGCAGGGTAAAACAAACATCCACTACAAAGACATTAAAGTTCACATACTGTAGGGTCATGAATGAATAGTCCCTACACAAACAGTTGAGTGTATAACTTGGACATTTGCATGGGGCTGCCTCAGTGGAAAGTGTGTTACCTGTCACTATGTGTTCATTTGAATTATCTCTCTCAGTCCCTGGCATGCATTTTCATACACACACATTTTAATGAATGGGATTATAGATTAAACTGACTACACACACACACACACGCGCACGCACGCACGCACGCACGCACGCACGCACGCACGCACGCACGCACGCACGCACGCACACACACACACACACACACACACACACACACACACACACACACACACACACACACACACACACACACACACACACACACACACACACACACGCACACTTCACACTTGTTTTGGCAATGTAAACATTATGTTTTCTCCTTTGAACTGAATTTAATTTAATTCAATGGGTTGAATTGAATTGAATTGATAGCATAACACCTTCCTGACTGCAGTAACATGTACTACTCTCCCGGCCAGGGCCTCTAGAACTTCCTAGACAGTGGTGTAAAGTAACTAAGTACATTTACTCATGTACTGTACTTAAGTACACTTTTGAGGAATGTATACTACTGGAGTATCTCCCAGTTTCAATACTTTTACTTCTACTCCACTACATCTCAGAGGCAAATATTGTACTTTTACTCCACTACAATTGTTGGACAACTTTAGTTACTAGTTACTTTGTAGATTTAGATCTACAACATACATTAACCACATAAAACATCAAGCGTCCATGAATGAGTAATATCATGTATGAATAATATCATGTATGAATAATATCATGTGTGAATAATATCATGAATGAATAATATCATGAATGAATAATATCATGTATGAATAATATCATGTATGAATAATATCATGTATGAATAATATCATGAATGAATAATATCATGTATGAATAATATCATGTATGAATAATATCATGAATGAATAATATCATGTATGAATAATATCATGTATGAATAATATCATGTATGAATAATATCATGTGTGAATAATATCATGTATGAATAATATCATGTATGAATAATATCATGTATGAATAATATCATGTATGAATAATATCATGTGTGAATAATATCATGTATGAATAATATCATGTATGAATAATATCATGTATGAATAATATCATGTATGAATAATATCATGTGTGAATAATATCATGTATGAATAATATCATGTGTGAATAATATCATGTATGAATAATATCATGTATGAATAATATCATGTATGAATAATATCATGAATGAATAATATCATGTATGAATAATATCATGTATGAATAATATCATGTGTGAATAATATCATGTATGAATAATATCATGTGTGAATAATATCATGTATGAATAATATCATGTATGAATAATATCATGTATGAATAATATCATGTATGAATAATATCATGTATGAATAATATCATGTATGAATAATATCATGCAAAGCATAAAGTGAGGATACTTTAGTAAACCGCTTCTAGCCTTATCAACCTCCTGGGTGGAGCTACGACACAAGGCAAGAGGAGAGGAGAGCAGCACTCTGTCCACTTCAACAGAGACAAAGAGAGGAGAGGAGAGGAGAGGAGAGGAGAGGAGAGGAGAGGAGAGGAGAGGAGAGGAGAGCAGCACTCTGTCAACTATCACAAAGAGAGGAGAGGAGAGGAGAGGAGCACTCTGTCAACTACCACAGAGACAAAGAGAGGAGAGCAGCACTCTGTCAACTACCACAAATACAAAGAGAGGAGAGCAGCACTCTGTCAACTACCACAAAGACAAAGAGAGGAGAGCAGCACTCTGTCAACTACCACAGAGACAAAGAGAGGAGAGAAGTACTCTGTCAACTACCACAAAGACAAAGAGAGGAGAGCAGCACTCTCTCAACTACCACAAAGACAAAGAGAGGAGAGCAGCACTCTGTCAACTACCACAGAGACAAAGAGAGGAGAGCAGCACTCTGTCAACTACCACAAAGACAAAGAGAGGAGAGCAGCACTCTGTCAACTACCACAGAGACAAAGAGAGGAGAGAAGTACTCTCTGGACGTGAGCGTTTAGAAGATGGGATCGTGTCTGGCCTCGGTCAAAGACACTCTGTCCAAGGCGGTGTTCACTCCGTCCTCTCTGGTCGCCGGACGGGGCCTGCTGCACATGCTCCAGATGGTCCTGGGCCTGCTCACCTTCCTGCTGGGCGCCTGCAGAGGCGCCGGCAGCCACAGCTACTGGATCTACGGCATGTTCTGCTGGCTCTTCTGCCCCCTGGTCACCCTGGTCGTCACCGTGCTGGAGCTGTTCAAGCTGGACGTGTTGCTCGACATGTTCTGCCTGGACTGGGACGACTTCGCCACGGGCACGGCCATGGCCTCCGCCCTCATGACGGCGACCGTGGCGATCACCTACGCCAACTTCTACCTGTGCTGGACGTGCGTCTACGCCTGGGTGATGACCGTGTTGGCGTTCCTGTGCGGCGGCGCCTACCTGCTCGAGGTGAGTATCACGGTGTTGGTGGAAAAAAGTACTCAGATGTTTTATTATATAAGTAAAAGTACTCTGTTACGTAAGTAAAAGTCCGGGATCTAAAATGTACTTGAGTAAAAGTACGAAAGTATTGGTATCAAAGTGCATTTAAAGTACCAAAAGTAAAAGTACTACAATGTTTGAAAATAGCAGATCTACAAGCTCACAACGCGTCGCATTGTGAGCTTGTAGATCTGCTATTTTCAAATAGTATGTATAAAATAGGGCTGAAGTGGTTAATACTGTATATGTTTTATAATGTAATAATTTATATCTGCAAAGTAACTAGTAACTCAAGTTTTCAAATAATTGTAGTGGAGTAAAAGTATTAGATCTGCAATTTCTTTATTAGCCAAAAGTACAAAACAATGGTTACAGCTAAGATCTAAAATGACACAGATGCCTTTCCCGGTCTTAATGGGTTAATACCGCATGTTGGATTCATGTTAAGTAACAGTACTTGAGTAAATGTACCTAGTTACTTTTACACCACTGGTACTTTCGGGGGCGGACTGGCCATATGACATACCGGGCCGCTGGGCCAGTGGGCCACTGGGCCACAAAAAAAAAGCCACTGGGCTCCTGTTCATTTCCGGGTTGCACGGCCCAATTATTAGTTACGGTAATGTCCCTGACTACTGGGAAGGCTAGGAGATCTGGCTTGAGGCTGGGGGGGTCGGCCGGGCGCGGAAAATTGCGGTAGAGTGTCTGCTATCTGCGCGGCGGTTGTGGTGGGCCGGCCTGGGCCAAAATGCCAGGGACGAATTTTGGTCCCAGTCCGGCCCTGCTTTCAGACCTTTTTTAAACGCTTAAAGGGCAAGACCACTTTGGTAGAGGTTTGGGTTGTGTAGTTACCTTGCCATGATGTAACTCCAAAGGTGGACAAGAAATCGAAAATAATTGCTCCATTGATTAGAAATTGATAATTCAAAATATGCTCTTCATTGACTTACATTGTAAGGTAAAACAGCTCTCAAAGTCACTCTTTTACCCCATAAACGAATGCAAACAAAGTTGATTCAGACAATATAGAACATCACCAAACCCAGTACTGTTTGTTTTTTTAATAAAAATTGTCAACTTCCTGTTGATTTTACCATTTTTATTAAGAAGAAAACCCGGACTGGATCCACGGATCCGGATTCGGATCTTCAAATAGTAAAATCAACAGGAAGTTCAAATTTTTATTAAAAAAACAAACAGTACTGGGTTTGGTGATGTTCTATATTGTCTGAATCAGCTTTGTTTGTGTTCGTTTACGTGCTAAAAGAGTGACTTTGAGAGCTGTTTTACCGTACAATGTAAGTCAATGAGGAGCATATTTTTAATTATCAATTTCTAATCAATGGAGCAATTATTTTTGATTTCTTGTCCACCTTTGGAGTTACATCATGGCAAGGTAACTACACAACCCAAACCTCTACCAAAGTGGTCTTACCCTTTAATATTGAACCTTTGGCTCTGCTCTCTCTTTCTGTCTCTCGAGGTGATCAAGGACAAGTTCCTGGACCGGAAGAAAGGCAGCTACCTGGCGGCCCTCCCCCGGGTTCTGGAAGGTCCTGGAGACGTCCGTGTCGTGCCTCATCTTCGTCTCGCTGACGGGCTACCGCGGGAAGCCGGCCCTGGTGGCCTGCGTGGTGGCGTACGTCCTTCCTTTCCCCGTCATCCCGCATGACCGTGGCCGTCAACGTCCTGAAGAAAGCTGAGGAAGTGCGCGCCGTTCGACCTGGACCGCGTCTCCTTCGTCTTCCTGGTGGTCTCCGTGGTCCTGTACGTCTACGCGGCCGTCGGTGGTGGAAAGTAACTGAGTACATTTACTTAAGTACTGTACTTAAGTACAATTTTGAGGTATTTGTACTTTACCTGAGTATTTCCAATTTCCAATACTTTTACTTCTACTCCACTACATCTCAGAGGCAAATATTGTACTTTTACTCCACTACAATTATTCGAAAACTTTAGTTACTAGTTACTTTTCAGATATAAATTATGATATAATGAAACATACATTAACCACTTTAAACCTATTTTAAACCTAGGCTATTTGAAAATAGCAGATCTACAAGCTCACAACGCGTCGCATCGCGACGCGTTGTGAGCTTGTAGATCGGCTATTTTCAAATATTTAGTACTTCTACTTTTGGTACTTTAAGTACATTTTGATGCCAATACTTTTGTACTTTTACTCAAGTACATTTTTTATTCTGGACTTTTACTTGTAACAGAGTATTTTTATATTGCAGTATTGGTACTTTTACTTAAGTAAAGAATTTGAGTACTTTTTACACCACTGGCGGCCGTCGCCTGGCCGCTGTTCGCGTTCCGGGGAAACCCGCGGCCCTCCGAGTGTCCGCCCGGCTACTGCGTCTGGGCCGTGGAGTTGGTGGTGGCGCTCTTCACCTTACGTGAACCTCGCCCTCTTCGTGGTGGATCTGGCGTTCACCCTGCTCGGGACGTGTGGCTTCAAGCGCGGATGAGTCCACCCGGCAGTGGTCTAAAAGTAACTAAGGACATTTAACTCAAGTACTGTACTTAAAGGGATACTTCACTTTCGGGCCGGGGACACATTTAAAAAAAATATTAAAAATAAATGAAAAAAGTTATGGAAAATTCATGGCCCCCTCACACATTAGTAGGACACTGCGTGTCGTGAGGGGGCCATGAATTTTCCATAACTTTTTTCATTTATTTTTAATATTTTTTTTAAATGTGTCCCCGGCCCGAAAGTGAAGTATCCCTTTAAGTACAATTCTGAGGTATTTTTTACTTTACTGGATTTCCAATTTTCTACTCCACTACACGTCAGAGGCACATATTGTACTTTTACTCCACTACAATCATTTGAAAACTTTAGTTACTAGTTACTTTTCAGATATAAATGGTTACATTATAAAATAATAATGAATTGCATTTATATGGCGCTTTTCTAAGTACTCAAACTTACTCAAAGCGCTTTACAATGGTTCATTCATTCATACAGGGGGGGGGCATTGGGAGGTGGAGCGGCAAACAGTCGACGCCAGAGTCCCCACTTTTCCCACATTCACACACCAATGGTGGCAAGCTAGCGCCGACCGAATCATTGGAGGCAATGTAGGGTTCAGTGTCTTGCCCAAGGACACTTCCACATGTGGACAGGAGGAGTTGGGATTCGAACCGCCGACCCACGGATCAATGGACGACCTGCTCTACCTCCTGAGCCACAGCCGCCCAAGCCGCCGTTTATAAAACATACATTAACCACTTCAGCCCTATTTTATACATACTGTAGGCTATTTGAAAATAGCCGATCTACAAGCTCACAACGTGTTGCATCGCGACGCGTTGTGAGCTTGTAGATCTGCTATTTTTAAACATTTTAGCCCCCCCCCCAAAAAAGCTCGTAGTGCTACGAGCTTGAAGATCTGCTATTTTTGAATAGCCCAAAGTATAAAATAATGGTTACAGCTAAAAGCTAAATTAAATTCAATCTATGACAGTGATGTGTTCCTGGTCTTAATGGGTTAATACTGTATGTTGGATTCATGTTAATGTGTACTTTCAGACCTTAACCGCTTAATATTGACCTTTGGCTCTGCTCTTCTTTTCCCCCTCGACACCAAAACTCTTTGCCAAAAATAGCAGTGTGAGCTTGTAGATCTGTTATTTTTGGCTAATCACAGAATTGTGATGCTAGGGTTCAAGTGATTATTAGTGTAAAAAGAAAAAGAAAAATAATTCACACAAAGATTTGTGAAAGAGTTTTTCATGTCAAGGACCCCCTACTCAAGATGGGTTTGGCTGCGGACCCCCACCTGAACCCATTCTGTGCCGGGAGAACCCCATACATACAAGATCGCAAGCATTGCATTGCGCAAATTTGTGCAAATCTTTGAATATATATATTTTTTAAAGTAACTCAAATCTTTGCTTTTGGGGGATCCCATGGAACAATATATTTTGAGATGGGGGTCCAAATTTTGGGGGTCCTTGACATGAACAAAAGTTAAGACAAAGTTTTTTCTTTCAAAAAACTGTTAGGATTTAGAATAGGATGTAGAATCCCCGCAGAAGCAACGATTTTAGTTAAAAATGTTTACTTTAAAGAACATACATTTTCAAAGATTTGCACAAAATGTTCACGGCCCCCCCCCCCCAAAAAAAAACTAAACAAAATTGCAGATCTACAAGCTCGTAGCGCGGCACTCCATTTGCATCGATCAAGCATACAAAATGTGTCTTGTTAAAATGTTTCAAAAACAATATCCCGCATTTTTCATATTAAAGGTAAAAAAAGAAAAACAATGAACTAAATTATATCCAATCTTCCAGCCCACAACACGTTGCATCGCTATGCGTTGTGAGCTTGTTTTCAAAGGATTTTTATACATTTGAAAACTTGTGAAATGGGACCTTCTGCATACTTTTGCTATACTTAAAGTACACTTTAAGTACATTTTGATGCCAATAATTTGTTTTACTTTTACTCAAGTACATTTTGAATACAGAACTTTTACTTGTTTCTACTCTACATGCATTTTACTTTTACGTAAGTAAAAAACAAATTGTACTTCTTCCACCACTGGTGTGTAGTCAGTTTATGTATTCTATCATCACGTTCATTAAAATGTGTGTATGAAAATGCATGTAAGGCAGAGAGAGAGATAATTCAAATGAACACATAATGACAGTTAACACACTGAGGCAGCCCATGCAAATGTCCAAGATACCAGTGGTGTAAAGTAACTGATTACATTTACTCAAGTACTGTACCTAACTAAGTACAGCCCATGCAAATGTCCTAGATACCGTATACACTCATTTGTACGACTGTTCAAAGAAACGATAACACCAGTGGTGTAACGTAACTAAGTACATTTACTCAAGTACTGTACCTGTTTAGGTACTTTTACTTTACTGGAGTATTTCCAATTTTCAGTACTTTTACTTCAACTCCACTACAACTCAGAGGAAAATATTGTACTTTTTACTCCACTGCATGTATTTGAAAACTTTAGTTACTTACTTTGTAGATTTTGATTATTATTACAAAACATACATTAACCTCTTCAGCCCGATGCATTATGCATATGATTTTTCAATGATAGCAGATCTACAAGCTCGTAGCGTGGCCGGCATCTGTCTAATTAACATGCTATCTAAATTATATTTTAAACCTTTGCATAAGATTGCATGGTCATCAAGGCTAGGGCATGTGCTACCGGCTAAGGTGGAGTCTTAATAGTAATAAAACAAAGTTATAGGAGAAAAAGACAAAAGGCCAACAACAAACAGCCTATGTTTGATCCATCATTCACTGACCTGCTGGCAGACCTCAGGGAAGTGTTCCAGTATGTAATCCATGCTGCGTTTCTCCAAACTCTTATAGGAATGGGCCTCAGCAACGCAGTAAGTCTCTACACAGTTCTCTACATCGATGTAACGCTCCATGTAGTCAAAGCAGAACTCTGGAACAGCAGCCAAATCCATACATTACCTGCACATTTGCAGTGGAGATGGACACCTCTGAAGTGTAGACATAGTTCACCAACATGCCAATAATCTGAGGTTCCAACCCATAAATGGTCACTCTTTCCTGTGTGGACTCTATCATACCAGATGTAAACATGGCCTGTGCAGGTTGAAACGCTGCATTAGAATCACATTTATTTGTATCATCGGCTTTACAGGTGTAAATCAGAGAGTGAAATTAGTTTTTGCGCAAGTTCCATCATGCCGTTGTTTTCCAGGAAAAGAAAGTGAAAAAGAGATCTACAGTACATGTATACACAGTATAATAATGATAATGATAATGCATTTTATTTGTTTAGCACCTTTCTAAACAAAGTTCCAAAGTGCTGCACAGAGCAAGATTAAAAACAACAGGCAGCAAAGCAAAACATGAAATTAGAAAAAAACAACATTACAGTGTATACAGTCATATCAAAACAATTTGGTGTAAAACACTTGGTGTAGAGGTAGGTTTTCAGAAGTGACTTAAACAGAGGCACAGATGGTGCTAATCTTAGCTGCACCGGCAGTGCATTCCACAGCGTAGGTGCCCGGGCGGCGAAGGCCCGATCCCCCCGGGTTACTAGGTTAGTATTAGGGACCTCAAGGAGGGCCTTATTTGAGGATCTAAGAGTGCGCTCAGACTTAGGAGGGGACAGCATATCAAAAATATAAATAGGGGCCAGCCCATGCAGGGATTTATAAGTAATAAGTACAACTCTAAAATCACTCCTGGAGCTCACAGGCAGCCAATGAAGGGCAGCTAGTATGGGTGTGATATGGTCCTGTTTTTTCGTACCAGTGAGCAGTCTAGCAGCAGAGTTCTGTATCAGCTGTAGGAGAGATATGACTTTCTTGCTAAGGCCAGAGTAGAGGGAGTTGCAGTAATCAAGGCGTGATGATATGAGGGCATGAATGACCTATTCGAGGTTGGGGGCTGACAGAAATGACTTGATTGAATATTCCTCAACTGAAAATAACAGGATTGAACAACTGTTGTTACTTGTCTGTTAAAAGATAGGTCGGACTCAAAAATCACACCTAGATTTCGGCCAGCAGGTGTGGCATTTGTGGAAAGGGAACCAAGTTGTGAGTGGAGGGGGAGGGTTGAGCTAGGGGGGCCAAATAAAATGATCTCAGATTTTGACTCATTTAGCTGAATAAATAAGCAGCAGGTATGTGCTTGAGGTTAGACATAAGATGCAAAAGATAGCAGCACATTGGCAGATTCACATAAGAAGGCAACACATTATGGTAGGCTTTGAGTGTTCATGGCTTACGCCTTTCTTATTTACATTGTGTCTAACTATTAATTAATGGGATATAGCATGGGGTTCGGCTCACCTGAAAGCCAAGGCAGAATTGGATGTCATCCCTAAACAACAGGAATACATCAATACATGTGTGTATTTACCTCAAAGTAGGAGCTAACGGAGGCCAGTACAATTCTGTGGCAGGGGTACTCCTGTCCCTCACAGCACATGATCACGTCTCTATAGGTTCTGTTGTGCCGCAGGCTGTTTAAGACCTTTTTGGAATGGTTGTCCTTAAACAGGTGAAGGTGAAGTGAAGATAGAGGTACGCTGGTGCTGGTGCTGGTGCTGGTGCTGTCCTCCTGAAGTGCAACAGCGCCATCCAGACGGCAGGGGAGTGAACTGGCATTGAACCATTTCTGCCTTTGCCTTTGCCTTTGCTGGATTTGCCTATATGACGGTGGGGGGGGTGGAATAAAATGTTATGGTCGCATGGTAACAATTGTTATTCGTTACCTTGAACGGAGCACTCATGGAGAGACATGACAGTATCACATGGATGCAATCACATTATGAGACAGTATTAGCAGACGGTATTAGCAAGTCAAAATAACTATGGAGCTCACAGAAACAACAAGCTGAAAATAGTTTTTTAGCACTTAAATCAAATCAAAATATTTACTTGAGTAAAAGTACAAAAGTATTGGCATAAAAATATACATAAAAAGTACCAAAAGTAAAATTACTCATTGTGCAGCAGACTGACAAAGTCACAGCAGGCCTCTCGAACAGCCGTGACATCCCACACGTTTGATGCTGCTAGCAGGGCCTGGACAAAATAAACAAAATATCTTTAGGACAAAAATGGAGACACTTTAAGGTTTAAGGTGATAATACATTACCTGCACATTTTCAGTGTAGATGGACACCCGTGAAGTGTAGACATAGTTTACCAAGTTGCCAATAATCTGAGGTTCCAACCCATCGATGGTCACTCTTTCCTGTGTGGACTCCATCGTGCCAGATGTAAACATGGCCTGTTCAGGACAGTTGAAAATGTGAATGGCTAGCCTCCATGGTTTAGGCCTTTCTCATTGACATTGTGTCAAACAAGTAATAGGTCAACTGCATGAGGTTCAGTTGACCTGAAAGCCATTGGATGTCATTCTCTTAACCAGTTAAACCCTCTATATTTAGTAAAACCTGGGTTCCAACTTTACACTCTTTTTTGTCACACACTATATCTCCTCGCCTAAAATAGCCGCCATGCAAGTTTACAACGCGTTGCAACCTGATGCGTTGTGAGCTTGTAGATATGCTATTTTTTGCAAAATATGTTGGCTAATACACAACATGCTGGGGTTCACGTGTTTAACAACAGCAGGTAATGTGTGTATATACCTGAAAGTAAGAGCTGATGGAGGCCAGTACAACTCTGTGGCAGAGGAACTCCTGTCCCTCACAGCACAGAATCACATCACACAAGACACTGTTGAGACGAAGTAGGTTTAGGCCCTCTATCGCCTTGTCAGGATGGTCGTTCTCCTCGTACATCCAAGCCTCTGGTGAAGGTAGACTGGTGCTGTCCTCCTGAAGTGCAACGGCACCATCTAGAGGACAGGGGGGTGAACTGGCATCGACCCGAATCATTTCAGCCATGTCTGCCTTTGCTGGATCAGCCTAGATATACAGTGGTGGAAAAAGTACTCAAATGTTTTACTTAAGTACAAGTATCAATACTGCAATGTAGAAGTACCCTGTTACAAGTAAAAGTCCGGAATTCAAAATTTACTTGAGTAGAAGTACAAATGTATTGGTATCAAAATGTACTTAAAGTACCAAAAGTAAAAGTACTAAAATGTTTGAAAATAGCAGATCTACAAGCTCTTGTAGATCGGCTATTTTCAAATAGCCTAGGTATAAAATAGGGCTAAAGTGGTTAATGCATGTTTTATAATGTAATAATTGATATCTTCAAAGTAAGCTGTCAAATAATTGTAGTGGAGTAAAAGTACAATATTTGCCTCTGAGATGTAGTGGAGTAGAAGTAAAAGTATAGACAATTGGAAATACTACAGTCAAGTAAAGGTACCTCAACATTGTACTTAAGTACAGTACTTGAGTAAATGTACTTTGTTACTTTACACCACTGCCTATATGACAGTGTGAGGGGACGGAACAAATGGTCAGATTAGTAATGACTGTTTGGACACAACCTTTAATGAACACAATACTTATGACGTGACCTACGGTAAAAAAGTACCCTTATTCATGACGTTCTGGCACCTCATTGGAAGGCCGTGGCTGTTCATTCAGAAGCGTCCCCACGTTATCACGTTTTTTTTAGACATGTCATGGATATTTCCGTTACTGTCATGGATATTTCCGTAACTCCGTGTGAAGGGATTGATAATCGCTGTGCAAGTAAATCGTAGAGGTTTCTAATGGCATAATGGCTATATTTGTTCTGTTTCACAAGATGTTGCACTTGTACATAATTAAGTTAATTGGCTGAACAAGCTTAAACAAATCTTAATTTTATCCCAGTTGCACGGTTTAAGCTGGAAAAGAGATTCCTCATTTAAGTCTACGAGGCGGCGTAGAGGGCGGGTCAAAGGGTACATCGACTGGAAGTCACTGAAGATCCCAAAAATGTATTCTCCAGTTCTACAAAACACAGAAGGGGAACAACAGCTCTAGTTGGCAAGTCTAAGGCATTGGTTCTCAAACTATTTCATGCCAAGGACCCCCAAATTGATATGTATTGGGTCGCGGACCCCCATCTGAAATGGTTTTGCAAGGGACCCCCAGAAGAGAAGATTAGTTTTTTTGAATTAAAAAAAAAGCAGATCTACAAGCTCATAGCGCGGTACAAGGTGACACGTTATGAGCTTGTAGATCTGCTATTTTTGAATAGCCAAAGTATAAAATATGTTCAAAGTGGTAAAGAATATTGTGACGCTATATGAACACGTTTTGCTGAGGACCCCCTGGTACTCCCCCAAGGACCCCTGGGGGTCCCCGGACCCCACTTTAAGAACCAATGGTCTAAGGTCAAATCATATTTTAGATCGATCACACTGGAGATAAATATTGTGTGAATGGTTGAAAAATCGCTGGCAGACAATGTTTCATTATATCTGGCAGTCAAAGAGTTAAAGGGTTAGTTCAGATATTTGGACTTAAAGCTGTAGGAAATGCTTGCCATGAATGTAGTGGTTGCAAAGATAATAATTGATTGCCCGAGTCCCGTGGTCAGAGTTCTGGTCCGGTTCTGGTCCGGTTCTGATGAATATGAAGTAGTTCAGGTTTCGTTCAACTTCGACCCCTCTGTCACATGGTACTATTTTGTGTGTCATATATTTTGTGGGTGAGTAGGCTGCCGCGGCGCAGTGATTCTGGACACAAACAATAGTACCATGTGACAGAGGGGTCGAAGTTGAACGAAACCTGCCCTGTATGGTAGAAATAGGTCAACAATACAAATGACACTAGTTTTTTTTTTATTAATTTATTTTTAATGAGCGGCCCCCACCAAATCTACTAATCTACCGGAACTACTTCATATTCATCAGAACCGGACCAGAACTCTGACCACGGGACTCGGGCAATCAATTAATACCTTTGGAACCACTACATTCATGGCAAGTATTTCCTACAGAAAATACTCAAAAAATCTGAACTAACCCTTTAAGTAAAAAAAAAAATGGTAGTACTTGTTCCACCACTGACCTTGTGTCTTTTACCCGAGTGGAGTTCCTTGTGTCGGCTGGAATGAGCCTGGCTGTCGGACGCCATGCACTGCAGACACGACTTATCGGCCTTGCGATTTCTCCCGCCACACACTGTGCACGCCTCCTTCTCCTCCTCCTCTTCATCCTCCTTCTCCTCCTCCTCCTCCTTCTCCTCTACCTTCTCCTCCTCGCTGGGACCAGTGATGGAAGAAGTAGTTCACATTTGTTACTTTAAGAAAAATGATCAATACCCTATTGCATAGAAATTGTCTGTTTTCAAGTACAAGTAGGCCTACGGTATTCAAAATGTACTTGAGTACAAAAGCATTGGCATCAAATTATCAAAAGTAATAGTACTCGGTATGCAGACAGAAGATTTTTCAAAATGTTTGACAAATCCTTTGAAAATAGCAGATCTACAAGCTCACAACGCATCGCAAAGTGACGCGTTATGAGCTTGTAGATCTGCTATTTTCAAATTGCCAAAGTATATAGTACTGTAGGTTGTGTTTTTGGTAATAATAATCAAAATCTACAAAGTAACTAGTGACTAAAGTTTTAAAAGAATTGTAGTGGAGTAAAACGTACCCTTATTTGCCTCTGAGATGTAGTGGAGTAGAAGTAAAAGTATTCAATATTGTAAATACTCCAGTGAAGTAAAATAAACAATACCTGAAAACTGTACTTTCCTCCACCTCGATGGGACCTGGTAGAGCTTCTTGTTTCTCCACAGGTGGAGCGCAGATGTTGTCCTGCTGCTGCTCCTCGGACATCACTGCTGTGTTCATGTTCCCTCACTCACTCTCACTCACACACACACCCGCGCACACACACACACACGCACACGCACACGCACACGCACACGCACACGCACACGTACACGTACACGTACACGTACACGTACACGTACACGTACACACACACACACACACACACACACACACACACACACACACACGCGAACACAGAGATTGAAGCAACAAGACAGGCACACATGAGTTTTGTTTCTGTGAAAACGAGAGCAGAGGAAGGCAGGCTCAACGCAAGCTGTGACATGTAGTTATCTCTGTGTGTGCGTGTGTGTGTGGGGGGGGGGGGGGAGTGTGTGAGTGTGTGTGTGTGCGTGTGTGCGTGTGACCGTGCGTGTGACCGCGTGTGACTGTGTGTGTGTGTGAATGTGTGTGTGTGTGTGTGATGTGCCAAGAGGGCGCCACGCCAGGGGTGAGGTAAACGCCACACCGTTGTTTGGAAATCTTGGCAATATCACACCCGCTGTAATTACCATTGTTAAAGTAATAAGGTACAAATGTGATACTCACACATGTGAAGTCATTTGTATTCATTTTATTGATGTTTATGCACCTTATTGTTTCAAGTATTGTCCAGTGCTTTCTTATTTGTATTATTCCAATGGTCACAAGTAATCTCAGTGGCAGTGGTGTAAAGTAACTAAGTACATTTACTCAAGTACTGTACTTAACTACAATTTTGAGGTATTTTTACTTTACTGGAGTATTTCCAATGTTCAGTACTTTTGCTTCTACTCCATTACATCTCAGAGGCAAATATTGTACTTTTACCTTTACTTACCAGATGTTGTTGTTGTTGTTGTCAATGAACGCTCCAAATCCATGTCTATCCTTGAAGTGGCTGCACCTTCCACTCTATAGTTAGCTTTTATGACTAAAGTAATGAAATACCAGCAGCCACTCCACACCAATCTACATTAGAGACGAACACAATGGAAAACAAGTCTCTGACTTTATTGTTTTTTATTTGTATTCCCGGTTGTCTTTTAGCTCTCAATGTGTGACGGTTGCTAGCAATTAAATACATCAAATCAAATCAAAATACAAGCTAGGTTACAGTAGGTGCAATGTACTTGTTTTTGTCTTTAGGCAGTTAAGGACATGTTAGGACAGTTTGGCCAACACAAAAGCAGCCAAACAGCTTGCACAATTCTCTGCTGTCTCTGCTGTCGATGGTAGCTGCCAAATATGGCAAAGAAGTTGTTACCGACACCCCTGAGGGGAGTGTGTGTACTTTGTCTGGGATTTGCAGAGTGAGACCTAACCGACTAAGACCGGCAACGCATCTGTGTCATTTTAAGATTTCTTTGGGCTATTTTAGAAACATCTTGAACATTAATCGTGTGCAAATCTTTGAATACATATATTTTTTAAAGCGCACATTTGTAACGGTCAAATGTCTCAACCAAAAAATGTATTCAACACAGATATTCAAGATATTTCAATAATAGCAGATCTACAAGCTCGTAGCTCGGCACCGAGTGCCGCGCTACGAGCTTGTAGATCTGCTATTTTGTATAGCCTGAGATTTTCTCGTCTGAGATTTTAATTATCTTCCAAATACATTTTGAGGAGAGGAATTCAAATGAAATATCAAAAACATATTTTAGCCATTGTTGAACCAATATAACAGAACTATAATGTGTTATTAGTCTAGCAAACTAGCATTTTACATCAAAGTAACTAGGATTTCTGAGGACTTTTAGGATGTTGTTTTGGACACTAACACCCTAAAAGACTAATGAAATTGGACTCAACATCATTTTATATGGCTATTTGACAATAATTGGTGGCCATTTTGGATTGATGCCAATGAAACATATTTCCGCAACTAGGATTTCTTAGGACTTTTAGTATGTTAAAAGTCATGGATAACAAATGTAAACAAATTGAAATATGGAGATACAAGTTTTCTTTCCTGACAGCAACGAGATTTGGCCGCCTCGACTCCTCCGATATACAATGTGACGTTTGTTTACTGTATGAGTGGCAGCTGCTGTGTTTTCCAATCAGGACTTGACAAAACACTTCCTCTCACACCTTGCTGGGCTGTGAACACCATGCTGTCAGTGGTGTAAAAAGTACTAAGTGTTTTTACTCAAGTACAAGTATCAATACTGTGATGTGGAAATACTCTGTTACGTTAAGTGAAAGTCCGGTAATCAAAATTTACAAAATTACAAAAGTATTGGCATCAACATATACTTAAAATTACCAAAAGTAAAAGTATACTCTTCATGCAGAATGTTCCGTTTCACAAGTTATCATTTGTCTAAAATGTATTAAAAAAATATTTTTGAAAAATAGCAGATCTACAAGCTCACAACACGTCGCATCGTGACGTGTTGTGAGCATGTAGATCGCCTATTTTCAAATAGTCAAAAATATATACAGGGCTGAAGTTAATGTATCTTTTGTAATAATAATCAAGATCTACAAAGTAACTAGTAACTAAAGTTTTCAAATACTTGTAGCTCCACGCAAGTGCCTAGTCTGCCTAGTGCAAATATCCACCCCTGACAGTGAAGTGACATGTAAGGACTTTTTAAGACTTTTATAATACCTCAAAAAAAGAAAGAAAAGAAAAAAAAGGCCATTACTGCACCAAAAGTAACAAACAAAGTGTACTATGAAAACTGGTCAAACATTTGGCCACATTGTCAAATAATATAAGAAAGAGGCAAGTCTGTGAGTCGTTGGCAATGGCCTGGTTTTGAAGGGGTTAAAAGGGTTGGGATGACAGACGGCTTGGCAGCAGGGTTGCCATGTCTGCTTATTATAATATAATAAACACCAATATTTACAAGCAATGTTACAGAGAAGGAAAAAAAAAAAGTGCATATTATGCACTTTTTTTTTCTTTTTCTCTGTAACATTGCTTGTAAATATTGGTGTTTATTACACGGCTTGGTTGAATGCTTGATTCTGATTGGTCAATCATCGGTCATTATTTCTTGATAATGACCGATGAGCTCTATGACGGCCCGCTGTCTAATCAGAGACTCAGAACACCTGCTCATGTCAACCTGCGCTGCTTGGTTTTATGCTTTATCCAACATGACAGCCATGTAAACAAACAAACAATGTCATTAACAACTAAACGTTGCTCTCAAGAATGTTTTTGAAAACATTTGAAGTGAGAAATAGACGATGCAATAACCAAAAAGTGATTCTATTTGATCCTCTACACTTCCTTGTTTTCCGAGGCGAACTTGTCCGCCCAGCCCAATACTTATGGAATACTTTCATTGCCGTAAGCAAGGAAATACTTCGTTTTGTTGTTACATTTGGTCAATGTATTTATTATTTATTAAGAAGCCGTGTAATAAGCGGGATAATGTATAAGGAGGTGGTCATTATTGAAATTTAAAGCCCTTCAGGGTGATTATGCACCTCTGCTCCGCGTCGGTGCATAATCACCCTGTCGGGCTTTCATCATCAAGTAGTACAGTTGAGGGGCAAGCCCTCGTTTTCAATGTAGTCGAGATACATAACATAATATTCAACCAGAATAAACATTTATATACATCATATTAATATAAAAATTAGAGGACAGAGAAAACTCAAACATATTCAAAGAACTAAGACAGATAGGCCGGGAATTAATTAAAACAGTTACACTCAGGAACAAAAGTGTTGGAGACCATTTCCCTAAATTGACCCAAGGAAGGCAGTGATCTGATTATTAAGGATTTCTGGAGCTCATTCCAAGTAGATGGAGCACAACAGAGAATGCTGCCTTGCCTAGCTCTGTGTGAGTAAATGGCACCTTAAGGCTCAGGAAGTCACTCGAGCGAGTCTGGTAGGGACTAGGGTTAGGGTTAGGGGCTTTAAATTTCAATAATGACCACCTCCCCATACATTATCCCTTGCTTATTCCCTCTCTACAGGGAAAGGGGGCTGATTGTGGCTTTAATACCGTTCTAAAACCATGAAATGGCACCTGTCCTTCACCACTGGGATTGTTTGTAGGCTACTACAGTATACACCACTGGTTCTCAACCTGTGGGTCGGGACCCCCCAAATGATTTTGGAGGGGTTCCCAGATGACAGTGAAGTGACAATTTAAGGACTTTTTAAGACTTTTTATAAAGTATTCAATCGACCAGTCGGTAGCGCACACGCCTCTTGACCACGAGGTCATGCATGGGTTCGATTCGTAATTGTAAGTCCTGGGAGCTGATGGTAGGTGTTATTGTAAGTATTGGGAGCTGATGGTAGGTGTTATTGTAAGTACTGGGAGCTGATGGTAGGTGTTGTTGTAAGTACTGGGAGCTGATGGTAGGTGTTGTTGTAAGTACTGGGAGCTGATGGTAGGTGTTGTTGTAAGTACTGGGAGCGGATGGTAGGTGTTGTTGTAAGTACTGGGAGCTGATGGTAGGTGTTGTTGTAAGTACTGGGAGCTGATGGTAGGTGTTGTTGTAAGTACTGGGAGCTGATGGTAGGTGTTGTTGTAAGTACTGGGAGCTGATGGTAGGTGTTGTTGTAAGTACTGGGAGCGGATGGTAGGTGGTGTTGTAAGTACTGGGAGCTGATGATAGGTGTTGTTGTAAGTACTGGGAGCTGATGGTAGGTGTTGTTGTAAGTACTGGGAGCTGATGGTAGGTGTTGTTGTAAGTACTGGGAGCTGATGGTAGGTGTTGTTGTAAGTTGTAAGTCCTGGGAGCTGATGGTAGGCGTGGCACTCCACCTCAGCATTCCATCTCCCAGGAGTCTAGTATAGCGCACTGCAAAACGGGGATAGACCCCGCCCCCCTCTGTCTGATACCGACTGTAAGCCTCTCTCCGACCTACTTACTTACAATCAATCAACAGTGCTTGGCAGGTTGTTAGACAGAGTGGTGTGTGTTGACAAATAGAGAGGAAGAGGATGGTCAGGGGAACAGGAGCAGAGTGGAGCTATTTGTGTCTGGGAGAGCGTTCTACACACTAATGTTATTACTGTCCCAACACTGTCTGCTAGCACCGCTAAATTGTGATGAATAGCTCGCCCCGGTTGTGTGTGTGTGTGTGTGTGTGTGTGTGTGTGTGTGTGTGTGTGTGTGTGTGTGTGTGTGTGTGTGTGTGTGTGTGTGTGTGTGTGTGTGTGTGCGTGCGTGCGTGCGTGCGTGCGTGCATGCGCGTGCGTGTGTGTGTGCGTCCGTGTGTGTCTGTGTGCGTGTGTGTGTGTGTGTGTGTGTGTGTGTGTGTGTGTGGGCGTGCGCGCGTGTGTGTGTGTGTGCGAGAGAGAGTGAGTGTGCACTGTAATAAAGGAAAACAAATATAATTCAACAAATTGTGTACTCTACTCAAACTCTGCAGCAGTTTGTTTACACATGAACAGCTAGAGGTGGTGTTTTCTGGTCGGTACAGTTTGCTTCAGTTACAAGTAAATGTCTTGTATTAACATTTTGAGGAGAGGAGAGGAGAGGAGAGGAGAGGAGAGGAGAGGAGAGGAGAGGAGAGGAGAGGAACTTTATTAATCCCGAAGGAGAATTCAGGTATCCCATAGATAGAAGGACAGGAGATAGGAGGAGAGGAGAGTGCCTGCATCTAGACTCTAGAGTGATGTTTGTTGTAAGCATATAGATAAGGAGCAGACAGTTTGCCAGTGTTGTGGTATATTATATATCATTTCTAATATTATCTAGAGAAGGAGAGCGTTGACAGTGAGGTGTGTGTGTGTGAGACAAGCTGTCGGAGGAGATTGTAAGCGTTCTCTCTTTGATTCTATAACTCAAACGCAGCTCTATGTGAGCTTGTAGATCTGCTATTTTCAAATAGCCTAAGTATAAAATAGGGCTTGTTTTATAGTGCAATGATTTATATCTGAAAAGTAACTGTAACTAAAGTTTTCAAATAATTGTAGAGTAGAAGTAAAAGTATTGGAAATTGGAAATACTCAAGTAGAGTACAAATACCTGAAAATTGTACTTAAGTACAGTACTTAAGTAAATGTACTTAGTTACTTTCCACCACTGCCCGACAGAGACGGAATAGGAATCCCTGGAACAAGGATCGCTATCTTCACCAAAAGCATTGAAACACCTGGAGGCTCGTTGCTGCTGCTGTTGATGTTGTTTTTGTGTAATGAAAGATATCTGAGCAGAACTGCATGAGCCTGTACCTGTACAGATAGTACTGAGCACACACTGTGTGTGTGTGTGTGTGTGTGTGTGTGTGTGTGTGTGTGTGTGTGTGTGTGTGTGTGCGTGCGTGCGTGCGTGCGTGCGTGCGTGTGAGATAGTGCAGAAAACGCACGCACGCACGCACGCACGCACGCACGCACGCACGCACGCACGCACGCACGCACGCACGCACGCACGCACGCACTGAATTGTGTATGAGGGTTGTGATTAGACATACAGTACACACTCATATTATGTGTATAACTATACCTGTCAGGACATCAAGGTTTTTATGAGTGTGTTGTTTATGTCTAACCCCATGTTTAACCCTATAACAACCATCCACATAGCTGTGAACTGTGTAGATCTGCTATTTCATGTTTTGGCGTGTGACTAAGTAGGCTATACTGTACAAATGAAGCATAATTATGTAACACCCGGGATTCGAACCCTGGTCTCCCGCGTGGAAAGCCAAAATGCACACACACACACACACACACACACACACACACACACACACACACACACACACACACACACACACACACACACACACACACACACACACACACACACACACACACACACACACACACACACACACACACACAAAAAAAAAACATTCATCCATCTATCCTCTTAGCGGGGCTGTGTTCTTTACTTAAGTAAAAGTACCAATACTGCAATATAGAAATACTCTGTTACAAGTAAAAGTCCAGAATTCAAAATTTACTTGAGTAAAAGTACAAAAGTATTGGCATCAAAATGTACTTAAAGTACCAAAAGTAAAAAGTGCTAAAATATTTGAAAATAGCAGATCTACAAGCTCACAACGTGTCGTGATGCGACGTGTTGTGAGCTTGTAGATAGCCTATGTTTCATATCATAATTTATATCTGAAAAGTAACTAGTAACTAAAGTTTTCAAATAATTGTAGGGGAGTAAAAGTACAATATTTGCCTCTGAGATGTAGTGGAGTAGAAGTAAAAGTACTGCAAAAGGGAAATACTCCAGTAAAGTAAAAAATACCTCAGAATTGTACTTAAGTACAGTACTTGAGTAAATGTACTCAGTTACTTTACACCACTGCTCTTAGCGGGGCTGTGTGTGTTATAGTGCAGATAGCAGCAGCAGCAGAGTGGTTTACATTATGTTCAGATGACAGCCAGCGTTTCTCTCTGGAACACAGGAACATGCTGCAAACGTTTCCCCTTTGTACGCTTACTGTGCATCCTTATCGTTTAGATGATAACGCCTAGGCTTGTTCTATTGATCTGTTGTTGTCATGTGTGTGTTTAAATACATAATAATAATAATAATAATAATAATAACCCATTTAACCCATTAAGACCTGAGGCGATTCTTTCAAAAATAGCAGATCTGCAAGCTCGTAGCGCGGCACTCGGTGCCGCGCTATGAGCTTGTAGATCTGCTATTTTTGAATAGCCAAAGAAATCTAAAGTCACACTGATGCGTTCCAGGTATTAATGGTTTAAGACCGGGAACACATCTTTGTCATTTTAGATTCATTTGGCTATTTAAAAAAAAAGCAGATCTACAAGCTCCTAGCGTGGCACCGAGTACATGATGCGCTCCCGGTCTGAAGGCATTATACCCGCCAGGATATTAAACAGAGTTTTTTATCCCCTTACGTTTGATACCTTAACCCCATTAAGACATGGAACGCATCATTAATCATTATTTTACACTTTGGCTATTCAAAAATAGCAGATCTACAAGCTCGTAGCGCGGCACGAGTGCCGCGCTACGAGCTTGTAGATCTGCTATTTTTTTTAAATCGTGAAAATGCGTGAAAATCTTTGGATATTGTTTAAAGCGAACATTTTTAACTCTATTCTTTGCTTCTGGGGGGTCCCTGGAACAAAACATTTTGAGATGGGGGTCTGCGGCCAAATACATATCATTTTGGGGGGTCCTTGAAATGAAATAGTTCTGATATAGAAACATAGGTTTTTTCAGAATACTGTTGGGATTTAGGAGACATTTGTAGAATCGGCTTCAGGTCTTAATGGGTTAAATAGACGATCTTTGAAACGCTGTGGAAGCCACGTTGTGTACACAAATGTTAAAAGTGGGTTGGGGGAGGGATCCGTGTTTCCACTGGAACAATAACATTTCTACGGCGAGCAGCCATTTTGAAGCTATGGGCTTGTAACAGAGTATTTCTTCATTGCAGTATTGATACTTTTACTTTAAGTAAAACATTTGAGTACTTTTTACACACCACTGCTGCATTCTACAGTATGTATGTGATTACCTTGCTCATTGTACAGAGTCACCCTGGATGGGGAGTATCTGCTTAAAATGTCTAAATTATAATGGTAATTGAAAGGTTCCAGTTGGACCTATCTATTCTAAATGGATGCACCCACTCGGGGTCCTTTTTTCGGATGAAAGCACCAAAGAAATCCAGTTCCTTCCCCCCCGGCACTTTATTCTCTGCTCTTTGAGGTTCTATATGTTGGTGCTAAGTGGCAGAGAAGAGGGCTGGACACTCTCAACATGTTTGATTTGTTGTTCACTCACTGTTCTGATGGCTCCTGCTCCCAAGCTCCAAGGGCTTTTAGACCTCTAAGAGGTGGTACTTCACACACGCGTGCATGCAAGCGCACGTGCACGTGCACGCACACACGCACGCACAAATGCAATGCTCATGTTTTAGACGGAAGTTTTTAGGGGAAGTCAAATCTCTAATGCCCAATAAAAAAATCATTTTCAGTGAAAGTGGTTATGTGTGTTTATGAGTTCTATAAATATTGAACTTATGAAAAATTATTAACACGATAGTAGCCACGATGTGAACACTGATGTAAACAAAGGAGGGGGGAGGGGGAGGGTCTCATCTATCCACCTGAAAACAAAAACATTTTTACCGCGATCGTCCGTTCTGTTGGCAGTTCATGAATAAGGCTCGTTTTCATAAAAAAAAAAGAAGAAATCCGAGCTAGATGTATTTTTCTACATCGACGTCACGGCCGTCCATTGCTTCTCTCGCAAGTCGTGGGCTTGTAGATCTGCTATTTTCAAAAGATTTGTGTACATTCTTACATGGAAATGGGACATTCTGCATCAATAGTACTTTTTACTTTTGGTACTTTAAGTACATTTTGATACCAATACTTTTGCACTTTTACTCAAGTCAATTTTTATTTCCGGACTTTTACTTGTAACGGAGTATTTCTACATTGCAGTATTGATACTTTTACTTAAGTAAAACAATTGAGTACTTTTTCCCCTATGCACTTTCCAAATATGGACGTATCCACATCACGGCAACATCACTGCCCACATCACAGCGAAACGTATAAAGGGACAGACGGCCAACTGTTGTCTCCGACTGTTCAGCGTCTATTAGTTGTATAAAGAGATAAATCTTAAGATATTGCTAACACCTGTTGTTATAAAGATAATATTTTATCAAACAGCGACCAAGAACCAAGCGAGGACGCTTGCTCACTAGCCTTCGGTTGGGAGTAACGGCCAAGGACAGAATCCGTTCGGTATCTCTGTTCACATTTCTTAAGGGAAGCCGAACAGACGAGATGAAGTCGAGGATGAGGCTGTTGAGCTTGCTGCTTCTGCTGCTCGCCGGCGCTATTTTTGCCGCCGCCAACGATGCCGCCAAGGAGAACGTCGGCACCGTCATCGGAATCGACCTGGGCACCACCTACTCGTGCGTGGGCGTGTTCAAGAACGGCCGCGTGGAGATCATCGCCAACGACCAGGGCAACCGCATCACCCCGTCCTACGTGGCCTTCACCGCCGAGGGCGAGCGTCTGATCGGCGACGCCGCCAAGAACCAGCTGACCTCCAACCCGGAGAACACGGTCTTCGACGCCAAGAGGTTCATCGGCCTCGCCTGGGGCGACCCTTCCGTGCGGAAGGACGTCAAGTACCTGCCGTTCAAGGTCACAGAGAAGAAGAGCAAGCCCCACTTTCAGGTGGAGGTCAGCAAAGGGCAGACGAAGACGTTCGCCCCTGAGGAGATCTCCGCCATGGTGCTGACGAAGATGAAGGAGACGGCCGAGGCGTACCTGGGGAAGAAGGTCACGCACGCCGTGGTCACCGTGCCCGCCTACTTCAACGACGCCCAGCGACAGGCCACGAAGGACGCCGGCGTCATCGCCGGTCTCAACGTCGTGAGGATCATCAACGAGCCGACGGCCGCTGCAATTGCCTACGGCCTGGACAAGAAGGACGGCGAGAAGAACATCCTCGTGTTCGACCTCGGCGGTGGCACCTTCGACGTTTCCCTCCTCACCATCGACAACGGGGTGTTCGAGGTGGTGGCCACTAGCGGCGACACCCACCTGGGAGGGGAGGACTTCGACCAGGCCGTCATGGAGCACTTCCTCAGGCTCTACAAGAAGAAGACCGGCAAGGACGCGCGCAAGGACAACCGCGCCGTGCAGAAGCTGCGTCGCGAGGTCGAGAAGGCCAAGCGGGAGCTGTCCTCCCAGCACCAGGCCCGCGTCGAGATCGAGTCCTTCTTCGAGGGCGAGGACCTGTCCGAGACGCTGACCCGCGCCAAGTTCGAGGAGCTCAACATGGACATGTTCCGCTCCACCATGAAGCCCGTGCAGAAGGTGCTGGAGGACTCCACCCTGAAGAAGTCCGACATCGACGAGATCGTCCTGGTCGGAGGCTCCACGCGGATCCCCAAGATCCAGCAGCTGGTGAAGGAGTTCTTCAACGGCAAAGAGCCTTCCAGGGGCATCAACCCCGACGAGGCCGTGGCTTACGGAGCTGCCGTGCAGGCCGGGGTGCTGTCCGGAGAGGAGGACACGGGCGACGTGGTCCTCCTCGACGTCTGCCCGCTGACCCTCGGCATCGAGACCGTCGGCGGGGTGATGACCAACCTGATCCCCAGGAACACCGTGGTGCCCACCAAGAAGTCCCAGACCTTCTCCACCGCCTCCAACAACCAGCCCGTCGTCACCATCGAGGTCTACGAGGGCGAGCGCTCCCTGACCAAGGACAACCACCTGCTGGGCACCTTCGACCTGACGGGCATCCCGCCGGCGCCGCGCGGCGTCCCCCAGGTCGAGGTCACCTTCGAGATCGACGTGAACGGCATCCTGCGCGTCACCGCCGAGGACAAGGCGACGGGCAACAAGAACAAGATCACCATCGAGAACGACCAGAACCGGCTGACGCCCGACGACATCCGCCGCATGGTGGACGACGCCGAGCGCTTCGCCGACGAGGACAGGCGGCTGAAGGACCGCATCGACGCCCGCAACCAGCTGGAGTCCTACCTCTACGGCCTGAAGGAGCAGCTCGCCGACAAGGAGAAGCTCGGCGCCAAGTTGTCCGACGAGGACAGGGACGCCATCGAGAAGGTCGTGGCGGACAAGGTCGCGTGGATGGAGTCCGAGAAGAACCCGGACCTGGAGGACATCAAGGCCCAGAGGAAGGAGGTGGAGGACGTGGTGCATCCCATTTTCGTCAAGCTCTACGCCGCCGGCGGGCCCCCGCCTTCTGGTGGCGGCGGAGGAGAGGAAGGGTGGTCGGCGCCGCGGCCCGAGGACGAGGACGAAGAGGAGGGCGAGCAGGACGGCGGTGAGAAGGACGAGTTGTAGAGGCCGCTGAAGGAAGGACGCAGGGGACGAACCTTGCGTCCAAGTGGACCCTTTAACCCTTTTACTGCCACATGAACGCGTTATTGACTGACCCCCCCCTACACACACACACACACACACACACACACACACACACACACACACACACACACACACACACACACACAGCGATGGAAAGCAACCACATTTAAACCCCAGGATCATTTATATGTGAAACAATCACTTTCACACACATGAACGCGTTAACGCGTCGAATTCTGCCAGAGCTCACCCTGCCAACCAATGGAAACGCGGCCTTTTCTTTTTTTCCTTTTTCTTTTTTTCAAATTCCACCAGATGGCGCTCTTACCTAGCCTATGGATGGTCCCTTCAACCAGCCTGATTGAGATGGCCACAGCTGTGCAATGGAATACTACTGGAACCCATGATATTCCATGGGTTCCATATTCCAGGAATATTCCATGATTTTTTCAAAGGTACAGTAATAAAAATCGCTAAAAATCGCTAAAAAAATCTCTCCCGCAGTGCAGCGTGACATTATGACACTATCACTCTGGCAGTCAAAGAGGTCTGTAACTCAGAGAATGTACTAATGGAACCAAAGGAACCCTTACGGGTCTGTAAACTCCTGAGAGTAAAATACGTATACTACAGATTTTCACCGCGGCCCGAGGCCGAGGACGGAGAGGAGGGGCGAGCAGGACGAGTTGTAGAGGCAGGGACAGGAAGGACACTAGGTTCGTACAAATGGAACCAAACACTGTAAATCAGGGGTCCTCAATGTTTTTCAGGCCAAGGACCCCCTAGCCGAGAGAGAGACGAAGCAGGGACCCCCTCTATATCGTATAAAAGTGTGTTTCAGATTCAACTTTTTTTTGTTTACGTGGTTTTCTCTTTTATCCCTCTACACCGATAGCTCTTTGCCAAGAATAGCCGATCTACAAGCTCACAACGCCTCGCGCTGCGAGGCGTTGTGAGCTTGTAGATCTGCTATTTTTGGCTAAAGTTCTCCTCAGAAATGGGATGCTAGTGGTTAATGTAAAAAATATCATATCGCACAAAGATTTGGCGTAGTAACTCTGAGGACCCCCTAGGGGTCCCGGACCCCCTGTTGAAGACCTAGACACCTCATTGGCCTCTGTGGTTCATCGGAGCGACCTGTATCGCAATACAAGGCTCTGGCGGCCCTCCGTAGAGGGCAAGCTGCCACTCAAAGTGACTACTGGCCAATCACAGCGCGTTGACTACTGGCCAATCACAGCCACGTCTAACTGACTAGTGGCCGGGTTACGAAGAGAGCCGCCCCCGCCTGCCTCTGATTGGCCTATACCGAACGTCCCGTTCTGTGACGCACGCGGAAACTTCCCCGAGGAAGGTCGGGGAAGCTGGTGCGCGAGATACAGACGCCTCAGAGCCGGACGAGGCGTCTACCTTTATATGTCTGTGGTTATTTTAACCCTGAAAGTGTGCAATGCGGGGGACCCCCAGATAGCCATAGCCTCTGGTTTCGGCTTTAGAAGAAAACAAAAAAACGAAAGAAAACATGGCCAAAACAAAGGAAAATAATTCAAAAAGGAATAAAAAATAACAAGACCAGGAGACCTGGTTCTGCCAGACCCAGAATGTGTCCATATATGGTCAAAAAAGGGACAAGATGGACACGTGTTTAATATCGCGTCAAATAAGAACTGTGTTGAAAAAATTAACAAATGATCACGGCGGTTTGACCCTTATGGATATGAAGCATCAACTGACGGTGAGAGAACGCTAATGTTACTTCCGCCGAATTAGTTAAATTTTCGCCAGAAACAGACTGTATCAAATATAAGTGAATGACTATCATAAACGATACAGAGCCTCCTCCCTGACAATATCACAGAGACAGTTTGTTTATTTTTGGACCACAATTCTTATATGAGACGATTCTAGGATGACCCAATGTTATTCTCATAGAGAAATTACTTTACGAGTGACGTCAGGACTTCTGTACTCTATTGACTGACCCCCCCCTACACACACACACACACACACACACACACACACACACACACACACACACACACACACACAGCGATGGAAAGCAACCACATTTAAACCCCAGGATCATTTATATGTGAAACAATCACTTTTTTTTTTCACGCAACAGAAGTTTGAATATAACTTCTAATGAAGCATTGTGAAGACACGTCCTTGCGTGGCTGCTGACCGCGCCCATGAATGTGTTTTTTATTTTGTTTTTCATGCATGTTCTTTCTCACATCAGATCTGGTGTTTGGCATGTGGGTAAAAGACTGGAAAATCTAAAGCAGGGCCTCAATGCCAAGGATTATTTTTTTGGTCTCTTTCTAATAGACCAATTATTTGTTTACAAACATTGAGACTGGACGCACAGGTGACTGATTCATGTAATCAATTCCCAACAGATCCCCAAACCTGTTGTTTAGGGGGTGCGCTGGTTTCAGTTCATTCAACCCCCTCTTGTGTGTTGGCTAGTTAGGTGCGCCCTAGCGAGACATTATACTTCACCCCGCAACGGTATTGCTCGCCGAGAACAGCTGACATACAAGCTCACAACCGCTTCGCGAATGAGACCGCTGTGAGCTTGGAGGTCTGCTATTTTCGGCGTGTTCTCTGCGCACGACGCCTTCGCGGGGACGGAGCATAAATTAGGCTTGACGGGCTGCAGCTGCGCGAGCCAAGCAGGCTCTGGTGCCGTGATCATAGAGCGCTCCCTCCGTTCTTATGACAGCCACTTGAGGAGGGGTTTGGGGGACAACTGCTTTGAATTGTTTAGGCTACACACAACAGAAATCTTTCAAGACCGAGAGATCACAGTGAAAATCCTAAGCATTCTTCCTCCACACTGGGAGGAAAACAGCATTTGAAAGTTTGATGAGATGCATTTTTACACGTGAGGCTGTGACCACTTTTACATTGCATCCTATGAGCGGTGGGGTTCATTTGGTGCCGGTCTGCGCGCGCATACTGGTTCCTATCAGTGTGACGTTGTCTGTTCAGGCGTGCGTCTATTGCCCAAGCTGATCTCCAGAAAACACTACCTTGTTTAGAGCAGTGCATGGTTCTCAAACGTTTTCATGCCGTGGACCCCCAAATTGATTTGCATTTGGCCGCGAACCCCCATCTAAAAATATTTTGTGCCAGGGACCCCCAGAAGAGAAGATTTGGAGCTAAAAATTCTAAATTATGGTCTTTTTTTCCCAAACTTTTTTGATATTTTTCTAGTATTTATACTAGAAAATTGTAATAAGATAGTTCACACCCAAAATTAATTAATACATTTTTTTTTTCCTATCGATTAGTCACACTTGAATTCTGGGATATTTGGACCAAGCTGTTGACATTCCTGGCATAGGACGTGGGAGTCAACCTTTCATTTCCCCAACCAACCAGAGAGCAGTGGGCGTCGCTCAAAATGTTGTGACGTCAGGGCTCTCAATGCTGCACATTGGGGGAGGAGGAGGGGCGTGGAGCGGGGGCGGGCACTCACTCAAGTCTCCATGGGGTGACAAATCGATGTGATTTTTTTGGGTGAACTATCCCTTTAAGGCCAGTCCACACCAATGTAACTCCTTGCAACTGTCATTGTGGATAATGGTCGCAAGGAATTGCATTGGTATTGACTGGTAGGGGTCTTCAACAGGGGGTCCGGGACCCCTAGGTTGGTCCTCAGAGTTACTACAGAGGGGTCTGTCAAATCTTTGTGTGATATGATTTTTTTTTTTACTTGAACCACTTGAACCCTAGCATCCTTTTTTCTGAGGAGAACTTTAGCTAAAAAAAATAGCAGATCTACAAGCAAAAAATTGCAGATCTACAAGCTCACAACGCCTCGCGCTGCGAGGCGTTGTGAGCTTGTAGATCTGCTATTTTTTGGCAAAGCGGTATTAGGTGTAGAGGGGGAAAAGAGCAGACCAAGAGAAATAATGAAGTTTAATCTGCAAAAACAATTTTATACAATATAGAGGGGGTCCCTAGGGGGTCCTTGGCCTGAAAGACGTTGAAGACCTCTGCTTTAGAGTAAATGATGTCCCACTGTGCAGCGTGGGATAAAGACACAATCCGGAGTATTCTGAGTTGAGACATTTTTTTTTAATGACTAAAATATTGTTAGTTTTTAATGTTATGTTGATGAATTGAATACATGGACCGCAATGGCAACACATCACCCATCATCATGCAAGTGCAAGAGTATATGTGTATGCATGTGTGTGATAATAAACACAAATTAAGTATTCAATCAATCATTTTCTACAAGCATTGAGAGCTGGTAGATGAGCTATTTTATTTTCTCTCTCTCTTTTTTTCTAAAATGGAATGAATTCTGCCCTAAAAGTCTTAAAGGAGCATTTCACCCCTGGAAGAAACTGCAATCACTCAATGGTAATAGTATTTGTAGTAGATAACAGTAGCACAATTTAAAATTTGCACCCTATGGCCAGAAAAATAATGAAATCTGTGTGTTTGACTAGGGTTTGACTGGACTGCTGCATTACTACAATGACCATAATGCTTTGGTGCCTTGTGGCAGGGGAGGTTCCATGTGGGTGTGATCTCCAACAATAACATCCAAACAGCATGCCAGTGTCGCCATGTCTGCTTATTATAAGCGGCTTCTTTCTAAAATGTAGTTGATATTTGGGCTTGTTTCCAAATGTTTTGATTGTTGTTTAAACCAGTGGTTCTCAAACATGTTCATGTATTTTTCCACAGACCCCCATCTGAAATTATAATTTGTGCCAGGGAGCCCCTAACAAATATGTGTCAAAAATATTCCACATTTTCCCCTTATATGTTTGTATTTGTATGTTTTGTATGTTCGGTTTGTTTGTTAGTAATGTGCTAGTCTTTTCTTTTTTTGTGTATGTTTGTTTTCATGTTCTGAAAAATCCAATAAAAAGTAAATGAAAAAAAAAAAAAAAATCCACATTTTGCACTTTTTCCCCCTCAAGATTTTTTTGTACATAGCAGATCTACAAGCTCACAATGGGTCGCGAAGCGTTGTGAGCTTGTAGATCGGCAATTTTCAAATATATAATATCCCATGACTAGGTAAAGTGCTCTTAGCCTAGTTATCTTCTTTTGGGCTTGTTTTCATAGACCTGGCTGCTTATTTCTCTCACAATATCTGGCAACACTGGCTGTACTCGCGCACGTTCATCTAGTTACATATATGTCCAAGGATTCGTTAGTGATGTCATATCACTGGGACATCCTTGGTATCTTTCTGGTGTTCTACTTCCGTGTCGCATAGTATTGACATCACTGTCGAATCCTTGGTATTATGATCCTAGCCTTTGCGACGGTGTTTGTTTACCAGCGCTGCCACTCCACGCTGTATTTTTTTTTCAAGCTTGCGCTTATGAAACACTACACAGGATTATTATTTCATGTCAACATTCAAGTACAACTATCAGAAGATAACTCAGGTAAAGTAATGCCTCACTCTGCAAGGGGGTTTGCCCGCTGGCCGCAGCTAATGGGAGTGGCCGAGTGGCGAAAGAAGGTTGAACAAAGTGTTACGGGGGCTGTCGTTTGGAGCTGGTCTGACTGAGACGCGTCAAGACAACATGTAGTGCGGAAAGGAATGAGACCTATCTCTCATGACGCAAATAACGTCACGAAGAATGCGAAGATTACTAGATATCTAAAAACACAGATTATTCACCAAAAAAAACCCAGGATCTTGTTTCTTGACTCCTAAACTTCATTAAAAGACCGAAAACTTCTTCCAGGGGTGAAATGGTCCTTTAAGAACTACTACTTCCGGGTCTGAAATCACTGTCCCTACAGCAGCCGGCGTTCATGGGAAATGTAGTCTTTGGGTTTAATATAGTTCCAGGAAGTGATTGATTGGACTGAGGGACATGTGGAAGTGTGTGTTTGTTGTGTTTGTTGTCAAATCAACTCTCTGAAAGCTTGAAGTGAATCCAAATCACAACCTTTAATAATTTCATGTTGGAGTTGATAAACCTGGTGTTCTGACTGAGGAATTATGGAGATAATAGTTATATAATAATGATGGATATTATGGACATAAAAGGATATTATAATGGTGGATATTATGAAGTAAAACAGAACAACAACAGATCAACAAAGGAGTCTCCATAAAGGTTGGTGAGAACATTTTCATTGTATATAATTTGTTTTAATATACAATGCGTTGATATTTACATTTGGAATATTTAAGGAATACTTGATTTGTTGACCTTGGAGTCTGACTTTGTTGGGACTATAGTGTCTGTGTGTGTGTGTGTGTGTGCGTGCGTGCGTGCGTGTGTGTGTGTGTGTGTGTGTGTGTACAGAAAGCTGATGTGAGCATGATTATTATAATTTGTTTCATACATCTTTATATTTAAGACATATTCGTGGGGTCTGGCGTTTTGCTTTCTTCGTAAAATGAATCGTACAAGAGTGGCGCAAACAGAAGTAGTGGAAATAGCAGCGTCTACAAGCTGGCAACGTGTCGCGGTACAAGCTTGTAGATCAGTTATTTTCACAATGTTAAAAGATTTTTTTTAACACATTAAGACCGGGAACACATCTGTGTAACCACTTAAACCATTGTTTTATACTTTGGCTATTAAAAAAATAGCAGATGAGCTCATAGCGTGGCACCGTGTGCCGCGATATGAGCTTGTAGATCTGCTATTTTTGAAAAATCATACATTTGTGCAAATCCTTGAATGTATATTTTTTAAAGTGAACATTTGTAACTCAAATGTTTTGCTTCTGGGGGGTCCCTGGAACAACATATTTTGAGATAGGGGGGTCCGCGGGGCGCAGGCCAAACACATTTGGGGGTCCTTGACAAGTTTGAGAACCACCGATATTATAGCAACATTCTTTTTTTTTCAAAAAAACGGTTAGAATTTTAGAAGACATTTTGTAGAATCCCCCAGAAGCAAAGATTTTAGTTAGAAATGTTCACTTCAAAAATACAAATATATAATAATAATAATAGTAATAATAATGACTATATTTATAACTTTATTTGTGTCGCACCTTTCATGACATGAAATGCAGCTCAAAGTGCTTTACAGAGCAAGAATACAATAAGTATATATATATATATATATATATATATATATATATATATATATATATATTATATATATCCCAAGTAAATAAATATTCTTTTTTATTTTATCTTCATTTTATTTTTGATTTGCAAGGTTTTTCCAAAAAAAATTAGCAGATCTACAAGCTCATAGCGCGGCACTCGCTTGTAGATCTGCTATTTTTTAATAGCCTTTTAACAGTGCTTTACAGAGCAAGAATACAATAAGTAAATATATATATATATCCCAAGTAAATATATATATTTTTAATTTCATTTCCATTGAAAAAAAAAAAGATTTGCAAGGTTTTTCCAAAATATAAAATAGCAGATCTACAAGCTCATAGCGCGGCACTCGGTGCCGCCCAATGAGCTTGTAGATCTGCTATTTTTTTAATAGCCTAAAGAAACCCCCCCCCCCCCCCAAAAAAAAAATGACACAGATGTGTTCTCGGTCTTAACTGCTTAAACGATAATAACGAAACAAAAAGGAATAGGTTTTCTTTTTTGGGGGGGGGGACTTATGAGGTTTCCATGGTGACGGGGTGGATGGATAGATAGATATGTGGTGCTTCTTTGCAGCCTGATGGGCTGTGTATAATTCCACTGTGTGAATAATAAGGAGGCCATTGTAATTCAGATGGATATGAAGCTAGAAATTAGATTCGGGGTGGGGGTGGGGGGGGGGGGGGGGGGCTCTTTTGCATATTGCCATTATAGAGTTCTGCTGGCTGCCCTGCGTCGTGCCGCTGCTGCCTCTGCTGAATGTAAAAATGAATTGAGCGTCGGGACACATTAGAAACTGCTCTCGCTTTTTGGCGCAGTAAATATAGGAGATCATCCTCCACATCCCGTCTGAACTCCAGTGGTGTATAAAGTAACTGAGTACATTTACTTAAGTACTAAAGTAACAATTTTTGAGGTATTGTTTTAACTTTACTGGAGTATTTCCAATTTCCGGTACTTTTACTTCTGCTCCGCTACATCTCAGAGGCAAATATTGTACTTTTACTCCACTACAATTATTTGAAAACTTTAGTTACTTTGTAGATTTTGATTATTATTACCGCACATACATTAACAACTTCAGCCCCTATATACATTTCGGCCATATAGCTGCCGAAATATGCAGTATTGATACTTTTACTTAAGTATGTATTCACCAAGAGGCTAGAATCTGGCTGGTAAATTGATTTTGGCGGACCCCCTATAGTAGCTCTGAGGACCCCCTTCCCCTATTCGCTCATACTAGGATTTGATGTATGTGTAGGCAGAAGAATGACTAGATTCTCATCATGTGGTGTGTGTTCAGTGGTTTTACGATAGAGGGCGCTCTTCCGCAGCCAGTGAATGATCCCAGGAACACCCAAGAAGAGTACACCCAGAAATCACGTGATCACATCAAAATGAACACACACACACACACACACACACACACACACACACACACACACACACACACACACACACACACACACACACACACACACACACACACACACACTGTCCCTGTTGACAGGCTAACTGAAGCTAATGAGTGCATTCACATTAAAAAGCAGGCTAATTGCGGCACACCTGTCACAACGAGACACTAATTGTGCTCCATTCATTGGACAGAAAAACAACAACAATCTACACAGTATCACCGTGGCAACGACACTGCAGTGTAGAGTCGACAAGCAACTCATCAAATAATCTCTCTCTCTCTCTCGCTCTCTCTCTCTCTCTCTCTCTCTCCAATATGTAGTTCAGTGGTTCTCAAACTTTTTCATGTCAAGGACCCCCAAATGTAATTTATTTGGCCGTGGAGCGGGAGCAAACATTAGGGTTACAAATGTTACCTTAAACACATATATATATATATATATATATATATATATATATATATATATATATATATATATATATATATATATATATATATATATATATACAAAGATTTGCACACATTTTCAAAAAAAATCGGGGGATAGCCAACGGGGGATAGCCAACGTGTAAAATATGGATAAAGTGGTTAAAATGATTTATTAACGCATTTTGATGGGAACCCCCTGGTACCCTGCCAAGGACACCTGGGGGTCCCCGGACCCCACTTTGAGAACCAATGATATGATAGTGCATTGAAAGCCTGAGTAGGTTACAGGGCATAGCAGTGGTGGCCATTTTCTGGTTCCACGCAAAAAAAGCCAATGCACTTTTCCCATAGAGATTTCCAAAAATATGTATATCAATATTTGAAGCCTAGAATCAAGCCATCCAGGGTCCTGGTGAATCATGACCATAACACATTTCATTCTGTGAAAAAAAAAAAAAAAGGTTATTTATTAAATATAGTATATCATATAATTAAATATAATTTTCTTTTCAAAGAATAAAATGTTTTATGGTCATGATTCACCAGGATCCTGGATGGCTTGATTCTAGGCTTAAAATAATTGTTAATCTCTATGGGAAAAATGCAGGACTATTTTTGAGTGGAACCATGGAAAAATACTAGTCTTGGGTCTGAGAGTCTAAATCTCATCAAATGGTGGTTTCGTGGCTCAGATGCCGAATAAATAATTAAATGGATCTTGGTATGAAAAGGGTTGAAAACCACTGAATTAGACAGATGCTGGGTTCATCGTTTACCTGTGATCCTAGTTCATTGAGACACTACACACCGTCTCTCTGCATCCTATGTATTATGTTTAGCTTGTTTATTGTAAGTCGCTGTGGATAAGAGCAAAACAAGCGGGAATTAAACACACACAGTGCCAGGTGCAGGGCAGAAGTCAGCATCTAATAATAACATAAAGTCATGCTCCAAAATGTTTAACATTTATTCATTCTCCACCATACAGTTTGGAGCCTATAAGCGGCTCTTAAGATAAGCGCTAAATGCATACATCGTATATTGCAAAGGAGCTTGAAACAGCACGGAGAAAACAGTAATCTCGTGTGTGTGTGTGTGTGTGTGCGTGTGCGTGTGTGCGCAAAGTATGCATGCTGACGTTGACCTGAGAAGCAGTGGTGTAAAGTCAAGTACATTTATTCAAGTACTGTACTTAAGTTACAATTTTGAGGTATTTTTTACTTTACTGGAGTGTTTCCAATCTTCAATACTTTTACTTCTACTCCGCAAATATTGTACTTTTACTCCACTGCAATTACTTGAAAACTGTTTGTGTGTGTGTGTGTGTGTGTGCGTGCAAATTCATCAAAGCATATGCATGCTGACGACGTCCTGAGAAGAGACAGGCTTCTGCTAATATCAGCGTGACAAGAAGTACAGTGGCAGGCATAAATACAGTGGCAGGCAGACATAATGTGAGACTTTGCAGCAGATTTGTGCGGAAGTGTCAAGTAAGAGACAAAATGAAGTGTACTCATTCTCTGGAGCATTGCGGTGGATGACACATACACCGATGTGACATGTAGCTACGTTGGGATTATTTATTTGTAGTGTTGATGCAGGGTTGATTTTGACAGCACATTTTGATTCAGTTTTAGTCATAGTCTTTTGAATAAAATTCCATTTAGTTTCAGTAATATTTTAGTCATCTGAAATGTTTTAGTTTTTGTCTAGTTTTAGTCGACTAGATATCATACGATTATAGTCGACAAAATCTACAGTTGATCTAGTCGACTAAAATGTGCACAAGCTTGTAGATCTGCTATTTTCTCTTGACTTGTCTTAGTTCTACTGGATCTCTTCTCCACTCGTCCCTCACTAACATCCCTCAATATATTTAGTCTTAGTTTAAGTCATCGCAGCTCCGTTTTTATCTGGTTTTTATATCTCAGAATTATACAGAGCGTTCTGTCTTCTCTCCCAAGCTTGACGAATAAAATCTGCCACAACAAAAGCTCCTTTAACAAAACATATCTCAAATTTGTCATAATCATCTAACTCAAGGAAATCACCACAAATAGAAGACATCTTACTAACAGATACTTCTCTTATATCATCATATTTAGAGCAGTGAAACAAAAAGTGAACCTCCATTTTCAATTTCACCAAGTTTACAAAACAAACAGTAACCTATCTCTCTTCCTCTGGAGTGGCATTAAACCTGCCAGTCTCCAGAGCTAATGGTAATTATGGAAAATAATATTGGACTTTATTATCTGCAAAGATTTTTTCTAACCTCGCAAATATTTTGCATTCGTCAGTCGTATTTATATTGAACCTCGCAAATATTAGGCATTCGTCAGTCGTATATTTATTAACGTCGCAAATATTAGGCATTCGTCAGTCGTATATTTATTAACGTCGCAAATATTAGGCATTCGTCAGTCGTAAAAAAATCAGCATTGTAAATATAAAATCGAGCTCTGTAAAAAGTCAAGCTCTGTAGTTATTATTTGCACATTTGTCGCCTGCTTTTTACATGTTATGTTACATGTTTTTATGTGCGCAATAATGTCCAATTCCTCCCTCTCCAACTCTGTAATTTACACCTGGCAAATAATCTTTATGGCTAATAACTCGCAAATGAATTCACAAATGTTTTGACTGCTTCACTCGTGTTTTCTGGTATCTGCAAGTAAAAAAAAAAATCGAGCTCTGTAACTACGACGCACAATATATGCTTTGTGGATCTGATTTCTACACATGTGCGCATTGCCTTCTACAAGTGACGCACACATTACGATTGTGGATCTGATTTCTACACATGTGTGACTCCTTTTTTAAGCGTCACTTGCAAAAACAGTGCGTGAGGACATCACTGCAGCAGAGCATACAGGTAAAGTGCCTATAATCAATTGCCTATAATGATTACTGGGGCATAATCACTAAACACTGAACAGTATTAGACCTAAGAAAGACTCATCATATATTATTTAATTTTTATATTATTTGAAATACATTTAGCTTAGTTTATTATGTAGCAGGACCATGCTAACGACTATGCTAACGTCATATTAACAGGGGTTTACAGGCTGAGTGGGGTATGAATAACATAATCACTGATCACTATTATGCTCCAATTAGACCCTATAAGACCCGATTTTATATTTCATATTTTAAATAATATTTAGCTTATTTATTATGTAGAAATTAAAGGAAGAACCATGCTAACGATGCTAGCGCGTTAGCATCATCATGGTTTATAGGCTGAGTGGGGCATGAATAACATTATCACCGATCACTATATATGCTCATTAGATCCTGAGAGACTATATTTTATATTTCATTAAGATTTATATGGTTACATTTGACGTAAAAACGATTTTACTGTTGTTGTTGTTAGCCATCTTTAGCAACTTAGCTCCCCTTTATGTAACCCATTACATTAAGCAGGGGTCTTCAACAGGGGGTCCGGGACCCCTAGGGGGTCCGAGACCCCTAGGGCGTCCTCAGAGTTACTACAGGGGGGATGTTTGTGTGATAGGAACTTTTTTTTTTTTACATTAACTTGTCCAGAACCCTAGAATTCCTTTTTCTGAGGGGAACATTAGCCAAAAATAGCAGCTCACATTGTGAGCTTGTAGATCGGCTATTTTAGCAAAGAGGTTTGATGTAGAGGGAAAAGGAGCAGATCAAGTAGGCTACGTACAATTATTTAGGGCAGAGGTCTTCAACAGGGGGTCCGTGACCCCTAGGGGGTCCGCGAAATTGTTGTTTGATTAAACAATATTTTTGTTTGATTTTTTTTCTTCCTTTTTTTTTACCTTTTATCCCCCAAAATGTCAAATTGTCTTTAAATATAACATGAATCCATAGCAAACAGATAAATGGAGGCACAATGCACAATAACATGGTATGTTTATGTTTATACATATTTTGTAGAGAATTTTTATTTTGCACACCTACTGGGGCAGGTGCGTAGGAGCAGGCAATATAAAACACAATTGTATACATAAATATACAATGTATGTGGTAGCCTCGTAGGGTAGGGGTCCCTGCTCCATCTCCCCATCAGTTTGGGGGTCCCTGGCCTGAAAAGGTTGAAGACCCCTGATTTAGGGTTTTTAAGTGGTTAACTGTCTGAAAATACACATCAACATGAATCCAACAGTGATGATATTGCTGTCAAGTCTATGAAGCTATCTATGAAATCTATGAAAAAGTTTAATCTGCACACAATGTTATACAATAAGTAGTGGGGGTCCCTGCTTCATCTCAGCTAAGGGGTCCTTGGCCTGGAAAACGTTGAAGACCCCTGCATTAGGGCATTAAATGAGACATATAATTGTGCGCTTGTTATGAGCTTGTAGATCTGCCATTTTTTAATTATAATAATAACACCTGTGTGTGTGTGTGTGTGTGTGTGTGTGTGTGTGTGTGTGTGTGTGGGGGGGGGGGGGGGGGGTCCTGACAACCGGACAGCGTGGATACCAGCCTGCAGACACCAGTAGCAGGTATGTCTTGTGTTGTATTGTATTATATCACATCTTGTATTTCATTTCTAACGCTTACTGGTCCATTTGGTTCCAGAGCAAAATTTCCATTTAGGATCAATATATTTGTAAGTCAAGCTTTTCACACATGAATGCAATAAAAATCCATTCTCATGACATTGACATTTTATGAGCAAAACGTCACGTTTGTCTGCTTATTGCAGTACACCAACCTCACCAAGTCAAATGTACTTCTGTGTGCAAGACGGTGTACATAGAAGAATAAATAATAAGTGTGATGTTCAAAATAGACTGATGAAAATCTAATATTTTATATGTACATATCCTTTTTGCATTCAGGGCCTGCTGCTTGTCCTCTGACGAACAGATGTACATCTCGTTTCTCCTCTCACACCAGAGAGCACCTACCAGGCGCCTACACTCATCCCAGCCACCTAGTAGATGTTCTGGAGCAGGACGTTGTGTGACGTTGTCCCTGCCTCTCCTCAAGCCTAACTGCACCCCCAACCCCACATAATTATGACTGACATGGTTCTATGGCTGTAGGAACAGTGTGTGTGATTGCAGGAACAACATGAGAAACATTATTCTACCAATCACATAGTAAAATCCTCAGTGTTAAACTATAAGTGTGTGTTTAATTGTAACCCAGTGTACCTGTAACGGGTGCATTTGGTTACATTTGTACACTCTTGGTTAAATTAACACTGAGGATTTTACTATGCAGGAGGTGTGAAGCTGATGAAAATAATACACATTACATACCTTGCATTTGAGTTCAACTTTGGTGAAACATTAATTTTGCCAAGGCAGGCTTGGCCAGAACCTCCATCCAAATTTGATGATGGAGAGGGCCATTATATTTCCACACCGACTCCAGAGAGCCACATTGCATATACTGTCGGGCAGTCACCTCTTATCTCCATATTTTAACTTTTTTCGTAAATTGATGCTGTACTTCGCCATTCTATGTCACACAAAAGTAGCAAAAATAGCCAATCTACAAGCTACATTGGACACAAAAAAGACAATAATATTGTAATACTAGTCACTAATATAGACTGAAGTAATTAAAGTGGGTCATGTTTGCATGTTTGGAATTGTAACAGCTTAAATCAATCAGTATTCTGATATTAAGTGAACAGTATACATGACTGTTACCATAGCCTTGTATTGGTGCATTTGTCTCCAGGGGGATACACCACAAATGAGCACATGTGCCAAGCTATCACGCCAGTGTATTTGAATAAATTAATAGGCTTGTATTTGTATTTGCAGTCAGATCACCTTACCACTATTTTTTGGGAAAAGACAAGACGACTAATAACAGAACTAATGCAAAACATGGTTATCAATTATGTAGTAATTGATAACCATGTAGGTTATTCATACTGAAATGTTGTTGTATTATAATACTGTATATTTAATTTTCCCCTCTGGGAGTCAATAAAGGTGCACCTTATGTTATCATATAATTGTGTCTTGAAATATAAATCTGTAATTCACTGCTATACATTGTACAAATATACAAGTTAATGAGCTGTGTTCTGACCAGAAAGGTTAACATGATGGGAACATAGATTGAAAAAGCAATTTCTACAATGCACATACAGTAAGTAAAGAGACCAAAACATATTTTGTTTTGTACTAAGAATGTTGAAAACCAAATCAATTATCAGTACCAGATTAATAAGGCTAACATCCTCTAGGTCAGTGGTTCTCAAACTGGGGGTCGGGACACCCAGGGGGATCCCCAAATTATTTTGGGGGGTCCCCAGATGATTAAAAGAACCCCCCCCCCTATTCTGGGGGGAACATTTGCAGAAAATAGCAGATCTACAAGCCAACAACATGTGCTGCAACCCCTTGTGGGCATGTAGATCTGCTCTGTTGAAAATAGCCAATCTTCAAGCCAACAACACAGCGCTGCGACACGTGGGCTTGTAGATCGGCTATTTTCGGTTAATACAGACATGCAAAAGTGTCACTTTTCAGCTACAGTCACCTTTTTGAACCCAAATAGGGCAATTGTGTGACACCTGACCCGAAAGAAAACAACATGTCACCTTTTTCACCTCGGGGCTGTTTGCATGACTGTTAATAGGTTTGGTGTAGAGGGGAAAAAAGAGCAGACAAAGTACTGAGGGTTAATGTCTGAAAATACACATTAGCATGACTCCAACATATGAATAGAAAAGATATGTAAACAGATAAAGAATATTAATTTCCACAACACTGATGAGTGCTGTAAAACAAGTCTATGAAGCTATCTATGAAATGAATGAGTTTAATCTGCAACTCAATTTAATTTTTACTACAATATGTAGTGGGGGTCCCTGCTTCATCTCTCTCTCAGCTAAGGGGTCCTTGGTCTGAAAAACAGAGTCTATACGTGGTCCATTTCTTTTTCCATCTATGAACTTATAGATCTTCTATTCTGCTGAATGTTTGCCTAGGTCACATGGGGTCATTGGGGGAGACACCAAGCTAGATGACTGAATTGGTAATTGGCATCACAACAAGACTCCAACCTAGACGTTCAACCAATAGTGTCCAGGAGAATTACCCTCCCATACGCCCCATCCCCGCTCGCGGCAGCGAACACTGCAGGAGGGTTTTTTCTCCCCCCTTTTTTATCTCTCCTCACCTTAATGTTGGTGTATTCCACAATATTCCACAACATTCCGCAAAAAAACAACAACAGACAGACAGACAGACATAGATATACAGCAGACAATCTATGTCTGTCTGTCTGTCTGTCTGTTTATTCTTTTCACAAAATAATGTAGTGTATACAGTAGCTATAGCTAGGTTGCCTGAGTTCACTCTACCGTTCAATTAATTGCTTTTCATTTGAAGTTAGGAAAATAATAATCTCTCAAGTGTTACTTCCTATTATAGATTATGCTGATGTTGTGTATGCAGAACACCACAGAACCTCATCTTAAGCCTCTTAATGTTTTATATGACTCCTTGTGCCGGTTTGTCTTGAGGTCTATATGGAACTCATCACTGCCTCATGTTCACCTCACTCAATTGTTTATGCTTCTAAATTGACTGTACCTGTAGGGATATATACACTGATAGTAGTTGCACTGTGCCCTTCCTTCTCTTCTGTTGTTTAACAGCTGATGATGTGGTGTTGGTTGGTGGGGTGGGTGGAAGAGGGTGAGCAAGCTATCTGTGTTTGAATGTATCTGTATACTTGTATTGTATGTGTGTATCTGTCTGTTGTTAATGTTTTTATGGGACCCCCTCGAAAATGAGATACTGCACCCCAAAGGGCTATCCCTACAATAAAAAACTGAACAAATCTGAATATCTATCATGGTGTCACAGTGCTTATTTACAGCTAATAAACACAGGTTGCTGTTTCACCATGTTGATATGTGACATGACATCATGCTAATTTCTAACTGGGCATTTATTGTGTGATACACCAACATTAAGGTGAGGAGAGATTTTGTTACTGTGCTAAAAAAAAGCCTAACCAATTTATAGATTTCCTGTAAGCTTGTCTAGTTTTAATCGTTGATATATTATTGTGATAGCTATAGCCTATAACAAGGGTTCCCAAACTTTTCAGGCCGTGACCCCCCAAAATAATCCCCCAAAAAAGGAGTTGAGATGTTAAATTTAGTTTGACTCGGCTCCACAGATAAATACATTGCAAAAATAGCAGATCTACAAGCTCAAAACACCTCGCATTTGTGAGCTTGTAGATCGGCTATTTTCACAATGTTTGCCTCTTTCTTAGGTCATATTTGACAATTTGTATAGTTTTATTTTATAATATAATATTTTTTATAGTATATATATTTTGTAACTTTTTTTCGATTTAGAGGTATTAAAAAGGTCTTAAAAGTCCTTAAACTATCACTTTAGAAATGTGAAGATACCCTGTATACGCTTATACTGTATTTGACTGACTGACTGACTGACTGACTGACTGTACCAGGGAAATTAGGGCACAGCAGGTGAACATACTTAGAGGTAATCGGCGCACTGCACAGAGACAGAGGAGTTTTATTTATTTTAAATGTATATTCAAAATAATTAAGTAGCACAATTTCAACGGCACAAATTAGAGCACAAGCACAAAAAATGAGATTTATACAGGGGCCAGTTTCGAATTGCAGCCAAGTGCTCTTTTAGAGCGGTTTTATAGATAGATATATCTGTCCATCTGTCTAACATTGATGTAGCCATAATGTTATATTATAATCATGTATGTATATATATATATATATATATATATATATATATATATATATATATATATATGTATATATATATACTCAAGTACTGTACTTAATTTACAATTACAATTTTGAGGTATTTTTACTTTACTGGAGTATTTCCAGTTTGCAGTACTTTTACTTCTACTCCACTACATCTCAGAGGCAAATATTGTACTTTCACTCCACTACAATTATTTGAAAACTTTAGTTAGGCCTACTAGTTACTTTGCAGATATACATTATTATATTATAAAACCATACATTAAACATTTAAGCCCTATTGTATACACAATGGTGCCTCCTGCTGGATTGTGTAATAACTGCAGCCCACGGGAAGGGGTGGGGGGCTGATACACACGACGCACTGTTTACACGCGACACACTGTTTCTGCAAGTGAGCTAGCCTCAGATTGGACAAAAATACGTCACAAATGACACGCGGCCACAAGCTGAAAAAGAGGAGTCACACATGTGTAGAAATCAGATCCACAATCGTAATGTGTGCGTCACTTGTAGAAGGCAATGCGCACATGTGTAGAAATCAGATCCACAAAGCATATATTGTGCGTCGTAGTTACAGAGCTCGATTATTTTTTTTTACTTGCAGATACCAGAAAACACGAGTGAAGCAGTCAAAACATTTGTGAATTCATTTGCGAGTTATTAGCCATAAAGATTATTTGCCAGGTGTAAATTACAGAGTTGGAGAGGGAGGAATTGGACATTATTGCGCACATAAAAACATGTAACATAACATGTAAAAAGCAGGCGACAAATGTGCAAATAATAACTACAGAGCTTGACTTTTTACAGAGCTCGATTTTATATTTACAATGCTGATTTTTTTACGACTGACGAATGCCTAATATTTGCGACGTTAATAAATATACGACTGACGAATGCCTAATATTTGCGACGTTAATAAATATACGACTGACGAATGCCTAATATTTGCGAGGTTCAATATAAATACGACTGACGAATGCAAAATATTTGCGAGGTTAGAAAAAATCTTTGCAGATAATAAAGTCCAATATTATCTTCCATAGGTAATGTTCCTGAGCGTATTTGTGCACAGAGAGATCGTTGTCTTTTGCTTAAATGATACTTCACATGAGGTTCTACAGTGTACCTGTCCTTTATGCCATTGGTTCTAAAAGTGGGGTCCGGGGACCCCCAGGGGTCCTTGAGGGAGTTCCAGGGGGTCCCCAGCTAAATGATGGATAGTTATAGGAACCAAATGGACCCTTATGGGTCTGTAACTCTGAGAGTGTACAAATAGAACCAAATGGACCCTTATGGGTCTGTAACTCTGAGAGTGTACAAATGGAACCAAATGGACCCTTACAGGTCTGTAACTCTGAGAGTGTACAAATGGAACCAAATGGACCCTTATGGGTCTGTAACTCTGAGAGTGTACACATGGAACCAAATGGACCCTTACTGGTCTGTAACTCTGAGAGTGTACAAATGGAACCAAATGGACCCTTACGGGTCTGTAACTCTGAGAGTGTACACATGGACGGGTCCATTTGGTTCCCTTTGTACACTCTCAGAGTTACATTAACATTGATTTTACAATATAAATTGGGATCCCAGAGATATAAATGCCATTAAATGGCGCTGACATCATGCCAGTGGTGGAAAAAGTACTCAAATGTTTTATTTAAGTAAAAGTATCAATACTGCAACATACGTACTCTTTTACAAGTAAAAGTCCGGAATTAAACAAAAAGTATTGGTATAGAAATGTACTTAAAGCACCAAAAGTAAAAGTACAAAAATGTTTGAAAATATCAGATCTACAGGCTCACAACGCGTCGCATCGAGCTTGTAGATCTGCTATTTTCAAATGATGTGGCGTCTGGTCTCCGTCCCGTGGTTCAACGCTACACCGCGGCCCCGGCGGGTTCCACTCCTAAGGAGGCTTTTCGTCCGCCTCTGCCGAAGCCTTCATACCGGGGCTTCTCCACGAGGGCCGGAGGAGGAGGAGGAGGATCTGGCCTGGGCCAGCAGCTGGGCCGCCAGGGGAAAGCCACTAGCCTGGTTCCAGACAGAGTCCTGCAACGGGCCGGGTACCCGCGGATACCCGACGGGTACCCGCGTTTGACGGGTGAAAACGGGTGAAAATTTTACTTTGATAAGATCACGGGTACGGGCACGGGCGGTACTGAACTAATCGCGGGCGGGTATAATTTTATTGTGAAAATCAGAGAGCACTGTTTCCGCCCAAACAACGTAACTTGTGTAACTTAACACAGCACAACTGCATGGAGCACGCTGGTCAGTTATCTTAACTCACAAAAACACATTGAACATCCTGTTAAACCTTCAAATTAAAACACTCTGCTGACGTAAACAACGACACATGTGTGCTGCGTAGATGTGCGTTCGCGCGTGGCTTAAGCTCGCTCCTCCGTCTTCACTTGATTTCTGTACAAACCTGACCACTGAATGTAGCGCTGTTGTTGAAGGCTGCTATCTTTTTCAACACACTTTTCAATAGGATTTGAATTTTACACGGGTAAACGGGCGGACAACGGGTCGTATATTTGACGGGCGGGGCGGGTCTGGTTCGTATTTTGAAATAATCACGGGTGACGGGTCGGTCTACGGATCTGAGTATTGACGGGCGGGGCGGGCGCGGGTTCTCAAAATTGGACCCGTGCAGGACTCTGGTTCCAGACCATAGACCCCGCCCACTCTCTGAGTGAGCTCCTCTTGGTCTGGTGTTGAAATGTGAGCCAGTGGCTTTTCACGATCGAAGAAAAATCTGTCAAATCAGAGTCGGAGGTGGGAGTGGTCTAACGACAAGCCAATCAGCGAATATCTGCTAAAACAAGCTGTGCGATGACGTCAGATGTGGGCGGATCCGTGGATCTCTTGTGATTGGTTTAGGGAAATTTGAATCCCCTCCCCCTGGTAAATCGCGGACATTGCAGCCAATTTCAGACTGAAGCTCCACGCAGCTTCAGGCTGATAATCAGGCTAGAAAGCCACCAAAGATCTTCTCAAAGGAGCAGCGAAGATAACGGAGCGATCGGCAACGGATGCTGCCTTTAGAATTGACCGCCTGGGGAGAGTGATGGTGGCAGGTGGAGCCGCGCTGGAGCCTGGGCGCTCTCTGCTACTACGGGCCACATCGGTGCCGTTGAGAAGGAGGCGATCTGGCCGCAGTGCGTCAGGGACCGGGCCCCCTCCCCCCCCCAATAGGCCGCTGGCTATGGGGGTCTGGGAGTGGTCTGTGCCTCCTCCCTGGGATTGATGTTCTTTCCCCCCCCACCCCGGCGCCGTAAGCGGGGGTCTACACAGCGGTCTGCTGCTCTTCGGCCTGTTGTTCCTCCTGTACGACACGCAGGAGGTCGTCGAGAGAGCAGAGACCACGGGGGTCCAGGGGAAATACGGCCCCTTCGATGAACGCATGGGTTTTTACGTGGATACTGTGAACATCTCTATGGATCTGTTGAGAACGCTGAGCGACGGCAAGGATGGCAGTAAGTAGTAAGTAATGCCTTGCCGAGCCCTGAGGCCCATATAGCATGGGGCAGGAGGCTATCTCCTGTTTCTGTAGCGTGAGGCAGCTTGATGTACAAGTACACCTCCTGGACATGACGTCTAGTATGTCACGGGGACTTAAACCCCCAAGCCAACCCTTGATGTTGAGAGAGCCAAGCCAAGCGGAGGCCTGCTTCGCTCCCTGCTTAGCCTGACCATAACACATTTGATCGTTGTCAAAAAAACATTTTGAAAACCGGAATTCTCTTGGTTTACCACTACTGACCTCTAGTGCAATAGGTGAATACAAGAACGCTTGTCCTGGGTCAAATCCGACGACCTCGGAGCGGTCGCCACCAGGTATTCCTAAACGTAACCTCAGTAAAACTATGTCTAAACCCAACCTTATTCCTAAGCGTAACCTCAGTAAAACTATGTCTAAACCCAACCTTATTCCTAAGCGTAACCTCAGTAAAACTATGTCTAAACCCAACCTTATTCCTAAGCGTAACCTCGGTAAAACCATATCTAAACCTAACCTCAGTAAAACAAATAATATAATTCAAGAACCGCTGGGGGCGAGCGGTCCGTGAAAAAAAAAAAATGGGGGCGAGGGTTTTTTGGGCGAGCGTTCCGGTTACCCAACAGGTAAAGGCTGCTGCTCGACGATGAGGACACACTATCTGATATAAACAAACAAATCTGGTGCAGGGATTATTTACCTTTTTTCTTCTTCAATTCAATGACCCCCGTTGGGCCACGGACCCCTACTATGTGGGATGTATATCTCTGGGACCCCAATCGAATCAACAATGCCTTAAGTGTTCATTTAACTGAGGTTCCTAACTATCAATCATTTGTCAATCGTTTTTCAGTTGGAGATCATCATGCTCTACCTACGGTACTTTCTTTCTTGCCCTGTAATCTGTATCCCTTTTAACTGCTGTGCTGTCCTTGGCGACTACATTTCCCTCGCAGAGGGATTGAGAAAGGTCTTATCTTGACCCCCCTGGAACCCCTCGGGTTCCCGGGACCAACTGTCCTGGTGGATCGGTGAAACTCAGGGGCTCTATGCTGGTGTATTTTCCGTTTTCTGTTATTGTGGGGAAAGCTTCATGAGTTGTGAGCTTGTCGATCTGTCGATTTTCCGCGCAAGCTTTCCCCACGATACGCATGCTGGGGTTTGAGTGGTTAAAATCAAGTTGATTCTGTAAGAGAAAAGAGAAAAAAACTCGTATTCAACAATATGTCAATATTTCTGGAAGGCTTTTAAAAAAGAAAACTGAATCAAAAACTCTTCTGCCTTAAGTCCGTCTTCAGAACGACACCCACAGTCTCCATTGAGATTCATAAAGATTCCACCAAATGAAAACGAGAAAACATAGCAAGAGGTAAGCAAATATCGCGTAACAAATGGCAGGCATACTTTGTTGTTGTTGTCGTTGTCGTTCCTCCGAGTGACTCTTCGTCGTCGTTGTTGTCGTCGTCTCAGTCGCAGCTTCATCCACGGGCCTGAAACTGTGGCAGGCGTGTCTTTCCGAGTACAGACACACGACGCACACCGCCTGCTGACAGTCCCGGCAGAACAGGTTGAGGCTCTCGCCGTGCGGACCGCACTGCAGGTCCTCGGCGGCCCGCCGCCTCTCGAGCGCGAAGGCCTCGCACACGTTCTTCAGCGCCAGGTTGCCGCAGAGCGGCTGGTTCTTGCCGTGTTTCCTCTTGCAGAGCGGACACTCCTTGATCTTCTTCTGCTTCCACCACTTCCTGAGGCAGGCCTCGCAGAAGCTGTGGCTGCACAGGAGGACCACGGGATCCTTGAAGACCTCGCAGCACACGGGACAGGAGAAGTCGTCTTCCGAGAGGCCCGACGATGGCATCTAAGTTTCTCTTTTTTGAGTGAAACTGCCAAACGACTACTGACGTTCATCAATCGACCTCAGTGAGGTATTTATTACCCTCGTTTCGAGTTCTCTAGAAATAGACACAAGTTACGTCACCGCAGGAAAAATCGATACAAGATGAGCTTAAATCAGCAGGCCTTCTGTGGTCTCTGGACTTTTCCTCTTTATTAAATCTAAATCTAAAAATTCCAACCAACAGGCTCTCGTTCATCAGACAAATGACTAAACATGAACGGAGGTAGACAGGGTTTAAAAGGCAGTGAGCCCATGACGTCACTCTGACATCACTGTCAGGTAATTCCGTGGGCCACCGGTTCTCAAAGTGGGGTCCGGGGACCCCCAAAGGGTCATCAGTGGACCCAAAGGGGGTGCCGTGCCCAGTGTTTAACGGGGTACACAGGTATTACATATACCCGGGGTATAGAGCATAGCAGTGGTGGCCATTTTAGTGGTTCCACAGATATAAACCCCATGAATTTGCCCCGTAGAGATTTCCGAAAATATGTAAATGACTAATGTTAAGCCTGGAACCAAGCCATCCAAGCTCCTGGTCGGCAGCCTTTTGTTAACTTTGTTGAGGTGTGAATTTAAGGTTTAAAATCTATGCATCTGTGTGCGTGTAATCCTCCTCAAAATAGTGGTTGCACGGTGTGTTGGCCCGTCCCATGACCAACGCAACCCTGCCAATGATTGATAGTTAGGAACCAAATGACCTGTAAGGGGGACCCGATGCCTCCCAGCTTGGCACTCAGCATCGAGGGTTGGATTGGAGGGTGAATCCCTGCGACATCCTAGCGTCATTGTCCAGGGGGGTGTTCGGTATAGCCTGACATGGCCAGACTAACATCAGTGCGTAGATATTAGCCTGTATTTCTATATTGCAGTGTTGGTACTTTTACTTAAGTAAAATATTTGAGTACTTTTTCCACCACTGCCTATGGGCCATGTGGCCTAGCAAGGCTTACTTATAGCAACTGGCGGCCCGGGGGCCACACACGCACCCCGACTTCACGTAATGCGGCCCGCAGGTTATTATGGGAATAGTAATATATCATTGATTTCAGCTGTTACAATTCCAAACATGCAAACATGACCCGCTTTAATTACTTCAGTCTATTTTAATAAGAATAATAATGAATTGCATTTTTATGACGCTTTTCTAAGTACTCAAACTTACTCAAAGCGCTGTACAATGGTTCATTCATTCATACAGGGGGGGGGGGGGACATGGTTCATTCATTCATACAGGGGGGGGGGGACATTGGGAGGTGGAGCGGCGAACACTCGACGCCAGCGTCCCCACTTTTCCCACATTAAAGTTGCAAAAATAGCAGATCTACAAGCTCAAAACGCATGTTAGTAGCTTAATGACTAGTATTACAATTATATTGTCTTGTTTATGTCCAATGTATTTGTATTTAAGTTCATAAAGTTAACATAAGTATAACTAAATGCATTTGAAATTAAATAAAAAAGTTACTTTTCAGGATTTCAATTCAAAAATTGCAAAAATAGCAGATGTACAAGCTCAAAACGCGTCGCAGTGCGACGCGTTTTGAGCTTGTAGATCTGCTATTTTTGCTACTTTCGTGTGACATAGAATGGCCCGACACAGTATATGCAATGTGTCCCTCTGGAGTGAGTGTGGAAATATAGAGGCCCTCTCCATCATCAAAGTTGACTTAGGTAAATGGTTTTATTTTAGTCTCTATAGATGCAGCATACAATCTTCCGCCGAGGTTAAAGTTTTAAACGGCAGCTCATTCTCTGCCCACTGAGCACGTGGCACTGCCATGGCTGCCAGGCTTGCCAGGCTGGCTGGCAAAGCCAGTGCCCTAGACACAAGACATTACTCACTAAAGTGAGAGCCGGGTGAAGTTTGCCTTGTGGGCTTTTTGTGGGCTTTGCCGAGGCAAATCAATCACTGCCAACGGCCCCCTCCATTAGATCGTATTCCACTGGCAGCCATTTCTCACCCAAGCGTCCATTTTCCATATTTTTAGACGGAGGAGAGAGAAAAGAGAGCGCAGATACAACTTTCACAGCAGATGTCTCAGGCTTCAGGGAGAATTATTATGGAATAGTCCTCAGTTTAACCGACAGAGATAAAGTGTAACTTTGCTGCATGCATGGTGCCCCCCCCCCACCATATTAATTTTCTACCTACCGCGGAGCTCCGACGGTACATGAAAAATTTAAACGTGTGGGTTTACAGCTGTTGTATTAACTTGCCTGAATGTAAGTTGGGGAAATAACCCAACTAAATGGAGGAGTGACATATCCCGAAATGTTCAACTACTTAGTGAATTCTCCAGGATAGTATTAATATACAAATAGTCTTGCAAGATGCTGTTTGGATGATTGTCCAAAATAAATAGCCTAGAGATCTGGGTATTGAAAAGTTTAAAGAGGTGGTGCCATGGTTTTGCACTTTTTCTGTTTTTCATGCGTCTATGAGGTTGATAGAACTTCATTAAGCCCCCTGGTGGTGTTTTTATGGTGTTTTATGTCTTCTCTGACTATTTTGAGTTTCTACCTGGAGGCTGAAACCTTGAGGGTCAAACTTGCCAATAGAAAAACAGCCCTTTAGTGAGATAGTAAAAATATACCCTCCCCCTCATTATCATAACACAACAGGTGTGGGCATGAGGAGGAGGAGGGACTAGGACAGGTGGGTGGTGCTAAGGTGGTGGAGGAGGTGCTAAGGTGAGAACCAGGTATACTTAATGAACTGGAGGCGTGTCCACATAAAAACATAATGTTAACAATTTCTGTACACTTTTTTGAAAAAAATCTTCCTCCTAGTATAATACCTGATGATCATGATTTAGGGGGGGGGGATGACTGAAAATCATGGCACCCCGTCATATACCATGCGACCACTTAAACTTTAGATTTCAGATGCTAGCACTTTTGACACTCTGATGGAGTATATTATAGTATATTGTGGGTTGTATGTTGAGATGGCAGGTATGTCACATTAAAAAAGGACAAATCAAACAAATGGGACACTTTATTAGAACACAAAAAAACCCTGCAACAGCCTCAGTAGTTAAACAGTGAAATGACGGTATTTTACAATGCCTCTCATAGAGATCGCTCTGACAGCTGCAGTACGTCGTTCCAACGGACCTGGCGTGGGTGCACTGTCTCAATAGTGGGCGTGAGATGTGTAGTCCCTGTGTCTCTATACACGAATCCACGGAGCGCTGCCCTGGGCGCAGCCATTGCTGCGGTGTCAACGCTCCGCGGACGCGACACCGCAGCAATGGCCGCCTACAGGCAGCTACAGGCAGCGCGTCTGTGGATTCGTCTATTGGTAACTCAGAGAGAGAGAGAGAGAGAGAGAGAGAAGTGCCAAATAGTGCATTTATTCATGGAGAGTCTCATTAATTCAATCTTCCACATGGTGGATGCATCACTGAGCCAGATAAATAGTGTTAGAAATAAGAGACGAGACAGTTAGTGGCAGAGGGTCAAGATAAGACATTCTGGATTTGATGGTTTAGACCAGTGGTTCTCAACCAGTGGTCCGGGGACCACCGGTGGTCCTTGAGGGGGTTCCAGGGGGTCCCCAGCCAAATTAATAGTTAGAAACCAAATGGACCCCTTATGTGTCTGTAACTCTGAGAGTGTACAAAATGGAACCAAATGGACCCCAACGGGTCCATTTGGTTCCATTTTTACACTCCCAGAGTTACATGAACACTAATGATGGTGATACAGTGTAGATTGGGACCCCCAAGAAATTAAAATGGTTGGGTCCCTGGCATATCTTTTCAAATGGGGGTCCCTGGGCTAATATGTGTCAATTTGGTGGTCCTTGACATGAAAAACGTTGAAAACACCATGTGTTCATTTTCAGATTTATTTGGGCTATTCAAAAATAGCAGATCTACAAGCTCATAGTGCGGCTATGTGCTTGTAGATCTGCTATTTTTTTAATCGTGAAAAAATCTTTGAATATACATGTTTTTTTAAAGCACAGTGCGTCGAGCTTAGAAGTAAAAGTAGTAGAAGTAAAAGTATTGAGAATGGGAAATACTCCAGTAAAGTAAAAAATCCTCAAAAGTGTACTTTAAGACCTGAGGCCGATTCTTACAAATGTCTTCTAAATCCTAACAGTTTTCAGAAAAAAATATGTTTCTATATCAGCAATCTGGGAACCCAGCGCCAAATGAAAAGGAAAAACAGCGCCCTCTGCTGTTTTTGACTATCTCAGTTGGCTCTGGGAGGAAGTTGACGTAGCACCCGTGCGCAAGGAAACCGGGGTTTTGGTCTGCCTTCAGCCTTTCACTTCCGGTGGTGCGTCTATGTTTTCATTCCCACTAACAATATTTCTACACGGAACACTAACACCACTTCTCCCAGAGAACATGGATGGTTTTGGTTATAAGTCCACTTAGTTTCTATGATGAAAGAGCAAGTTAAAATGTGAATATCTTTCCGTGGTTTTGTCTGCTCCGAGGACTCTATTGTTAAATGAGTTTCGGTTGGTTTCGAGAGGGGAAGGATCGACGGACACGTGAATCCCGCCCACTACATTTGATTGGGTAAAGCGCGGCCTGCTTCCTGATCTGAAGGCACGCCCACTTGTAGGCTACTGCGTACATGTTATGACGAACCCCCCCGACAGATTCAAACGCAGAGCAGAATCTGTTCTTGAGAGATTACTATATCAGTGGTTCTCAAACTTTTTCATGTCAAGGACCCCCACAATGATATGTATTTGGCCGCCGACCCCCATCTCAAATATTTTTTTTCCAGGGACCCCCCAGAAGCAAAGATTTGAGTTAAAAATGTTTGCTTTAAAAGAATATAAATATATTAATTTGAACACATTTTCTTGATTTTTCAAAAATAGCAGATCTACAAGCTCATAGCTCTTCTGCTATTTTTTTAATAGCCAAAGTGTAAAATAATGCTTGTTTTAGCTCAAATCAAAAAGTGACACAGATGCGTTCCAGGTCTTAATGGGTTAAGTAGTACATTACTTGAGTACATATACTTAGTTACTTTACACCGCTGGTAATTGATAAAAAGAAATAGCGATCTTGTGTGACTGCACCACATGCTGTACGTTCCTGACTAATGCAGTATTCAATCAAAGTGTTTAAACTGAAGGGATGTTGACCAGTTCCAAATATAATGATCAAAGCATTCTGCGTCTCCCCTGGGATCGTCACAGCACCCTGGGGTGCCACACAGCACCCTGGGGTGCCACACAGCACCCTGGGGTGCCACCCGCCACCCGCTTTGATTTACACTGATTTGCACCACTGAGGATTTACTCCTACTGTAGACAAGATAGGGGTGAGACGATATGGGTATCTCACCATACGATATCTGTGGCGATATTAGGCCCTAAATCACAATATTCGATATATTGCGATATCACGATATATTGCATGAAATTTCACCAACGATTTATCACGATAGTTCCTTGTATTCAATTCATAAACACATAAAATAGCACCAAACAATTCAAAATCATCATTACACAAATTCAGAGTCGGAAAAACAACGTATCACAAACGGGGAAAAAAATCGATTTCTTTCAGCAGTATATCGATTATTTATCGCGGGAGAAAGTATCGCGATGTATCGCGATATCGATATATCGTCCCACTCCTAAGACAAGACACGCACACACACACACACACACACGCACACACACACACACGCACACACACCAGTGGTGAAAAAAACATTTTGTTAGTAAAAGTATCAATACTGCAATGTAGAAGCACTCTATTACAAGTACAAGTCTGGAATTAAAACACTTACTTGAGTAAAAGTACAAAAGTATTGGTAGCAAAATGTACTTAAAGTACCAAAAGTAAAAGCACTAAAATGTTTGAAACTAGCCGATCTACAAGCTCACATCGCGTCGCGAGCTTGTAGATCTGCTATTTTCAAATAGCCTATGTATAAAATAGGGCTGAAGTGGTTAATGTATGTCTTATAATGTAATGATGTATATCTGAAAAGTAACTAGTGACTAAAGTTTTCATATAACAGTAGTGGAGTAAAAGTACAATATCTGCCTCTGAGATGTAGTGGAGTAGAAGTAAACGTACTGACAATTGGAAATACTCCAGAAAAGTAAAAGTACCTCAGAATTGTACTTAAGTACAGTACTTGAGTAAATATACTTATAGTTACTTTACACCACTGCGCACACACACACACACACACACACACACACACACACACACACACACACACACACACACACACACACACACACACACACACACACACACACACACACACACACACACACACACACAGCGCGTCAGTATATCATCACCAGAACATCTGCTTGCCTTTCATTATATTACACATCAAAGACCACTTTGCCATGTGGATTTTAATTAGTGTAAGGGCTTTGATAATGTGTGATAGGGACCAGTTCCAAGCTAACTGTATCTCACTCTCACACGCATAGAGCCTCCTATAGAGATGGACTGACTGTACAACACGCACTTCAAACATTAACTAACTGTAACTCTGTGTCATGTTAAGATTTATTTGGCCTATTAAAACACATAGCAGATATACAAGCTCATGTATGTCTCCTTTTTCAATTTCACTGGTTTTCCAATTCCAATTTAAATATATATATATATATATATATATATATATATATATATATATATATATATATATATATATATATATATATATATATATATATATATATATATACGCTGTGCAAACAGAATGTATATACAGGACAGGACTTGGTCCAGAGCGTTAGTGAGTTCTCTTTAACGCCCTGCCAATATAAAGTACCATTGACCAGATCTGTAGAGGGTGCCCTCTAGTGGAGTAAATAAAATAATTTGGGGGTCCTTGACATGAAAACAGTTTGAGGACCACTGATATTATAGCAACATGATTTTGTTTTAGGATTTAGAAGACATTTGTAGAATCCCCCCAGAAGCAAAGATATGAGTTGTTCGCTTTAAGAAATATATATATATTCAAAGATTTGCATAAATAGCAGATCTACAAGCTCATAGCGCGACACTATGTGCCGCGCTATGAGCTTGTAGATCTGCTATTTTTGAATAGCCAAAGAAATCTAAAAATTACACACAGATGTGTTCCCGCTCGCAATACCCTCGCCGCCCACCAGTGGGCCCCCACAACCCACGTACATGCAGGGGGAAGGCTGCATTACATTAAGTGTGTGTGTGTGTGTGTGTGGAGAGACAAAAACACAGTCTGACACCTGACTGCTACATCACACAGCTTTAGGGCAAAACAAAATACAAATAAAAACATTTGCATTAAAATAAATAAATCATTTAAAGAAAAGAAAAATGTACGGACTTAATTTAATCCCCCGGTGCGTCTCATTCACCTCGGATGGTCCTCTCTCAGACGTTTGCTTTTAAGTTTCAAATCCAATATCCCTTTAGGCCTGAGCTGAACTTTTGTTGATGTTTCTTAAATAGATCACAAGCTGCCGGTGCATGAAGCCAAAATGCCAGCCCGCTCCGTTGCTGCTGTTTAGATTTAGTATTTGATGTAAACAGAGGCTCAGTGAGGTGTGTAATGACTTTGTTGTGGAGGTTCATATAGAAGTGTTTTAGACGTGAGTGTTTGCTGTGTGGGTTCCCTCAGGGGGGGGGGGGGGGGCAGAGCGCTGCTGGAAGCATCGGCATCACTTCACAGTGCAGTCAGGGCCAGTGCTGTAAAGTAACTAAGTACATTTACTCAAGTACTGTACTTACGGTACACTTTGGAGTTTTTTTTATTAATTTTTGACTTTGCTGGAGTATTTCCAATTTTCAGTACTTTTACTTCTACTCCACTACATCTCAGAGGCAAATATTGTACTTTTTACTCCACTACAATTATATGAGAACTTTAGTTATAGTTACTTTGTAGATTTTGATTATTGTTACAAAACATACATTAACCACTAATACATTTCGGCCGTTTGAAAATAGCCGATCTACAAGCTCGCAGAGCTTGTAGATCTGCTATTTTCAAAAGATATCGATACATTTTGAAAACTTGAAATGGGACATTCTGCATAATGAGTAATCTTGCTTTTTGTACTGTCAAGTACGTTTTGGTACCAATACTTTTGCACTTTTACTCAAGTACATTTTCAATTCTGGACTTTTACTTGGATTTTTTTCATAGCTAAAAGAAAAGGTTTGGTTGGGGAGAGCAGCGTGGTAGCGCTGTCGACTCTCAGCTAGCTAGCTCCTCATGCATCGAAGGAAGCATGAGCGCAGTTCGGGGCTCAGGGAGAGTAGAGTAGCGCCCAGGATTACAAGCATTGGCACTGGGGTGAAAAATGGGTAACACAATCGTGCGTACGTATACAGCCTCCTTTAAATCAGGGAACTTTGTCATGCTCCAGGCTAAACACTATGAATCCATCGTACACACACACGCACGCACACGCACACACGCACGTATGTGTCCGTTGGGATTTGGGTCTGTGGAGACAGAATGTTAATTACAGTAGATAATGTCTCTGTCGATACATCTGCTCAGCGTTATCCTCTACGTTCAACATTTACATTTCTATGTTAATATTGACACGGAGCGGACGAACGTCTCACCCTGTGTGTGTGTGTGTGTGTGTGTGTGTGTGTGTGTGTGTGTGTGTGTGTGTGTGTGTGTGTGTGTGTGTGTGTGTGTGTGTGTGTGTGTGTGTGTGTGTGTGTGTGTGTGTGTGTGTGTGTGTGTGTGTGTGTTTACTATACCTGTGAGGACACCCAGTGTCTGGCGCCAGGATGAAGTAGCCTCGGAAACCCATGCCTTTTTTTTGTTACAAAAGAAAAAAAGTCTGGGGGAACCATGCAGGAACGGTGGTTTCGGAGTGGGAGTGAACCTTGTTATCTCCTAACCAATCAGAGTGCAGAGGAGCGTCGCTCTAAAGCAGTTGAAAACGGCGAGGGGGCACCGTTTTGTCAGCGGGGGGGGGGGGGGGTAAAATAAAATGACGCTTTTCACTGTTTTAGCGCTCCTTCAGCAGCCGCTGGTTCGGCGATAGTTTTGTCTTCTTTCAAGTTCTCCACGCCGTTTGGTGCCCCCCCAAGGTTTGGTCAACTGAGGGGGCAGAATTTTCAACTGAGGGTGCCAGGCCCCCTCTGCCACCCCCGTGGCACCGGGCCCGTGCGTGGTGCGTACAGCGCGTTAGCGGCTACACCAGGCGCGCGGATACGCAAGTCCCCATATGCAGACTTTTAAAATAGGACTGGATCTAGTGTGCGTGTGCGTACGTGCGTGTATATGCGTGTGTGTGTGTGCCTGTGCGACAATTCTCTGGTGTAGATCTGCCGTTAGGCTCTGCTACATTCTTCTCCCTGCTCTTACATTGTAGATCTGCTCTTATATTGTAGATCTGCTCTTACATTGTAGATCTGCTCTTACATTGTAGATCTGCTCTTACATTGTAGATCTGCTCTTACATCGTAGATCTGCTCTTACATCGTAGATCTGCTCTTACATCGTAGATCTGCTCTTACATCGTAGATCTGCTCTTACATCGTAGATCTGCTCTTACATCGTAGATCTGCTCTTACATTGTAGATCTGCTCTTACATTGTAGATCTGCTCTTACATCGTAGATCTGCTCTTACATCGTAGATCTGCTCTTACATCGTAGATCTGCTCTTACATTGTAGATCTACTCTTACATTGTAGATCTGCTCTTACATTGTAGATCTGCTCTTACATCGTAGATCTGCTCTTACATCGTAGATCTGCTCTTACATTGTAGATCTGCTCTTACATTGTAGATCTGCTCTTACATTGTAGATCTGCTCTTGCATTTATGTTTCATACATTTGAAAACTTCTGGACCTTTTCAGAATTTCGAATACCGAAACTTATACTTGTAACAGTCAAATTATTTCTTCAATAAGGTATTGATACTTATACTTAAGTAAAACAAAAACACGTGAGTACTTTTTCCATCACTGCCTGCATAAAATGTCAGTCCTATAAAGTGATGATATCCTCATAAGCATAGTAATGCAAAAGGAACAATGTGTGTGTTCTGCCTCTGTCTACAGGATTAGAGACACGTCTTCAGTCTAATTATGTCAACCTGCCATTAGCTGTCACATCCAGGCTGTTTGCTCTGTCACACACGTGTGTGTGTGTGTGTGTGTGTGTGTGTGTGTGTAGACACAGAGTATAGATAGTGTGCCGTTTGTATTGGTTTGCAGTGTAAATATGACATTGAACCACATACAACCCAACACTCTGGGGACGAACATTCGGCAAAAATAGCCGATGTACAAGCTTGTTGAAAAACTTCAAAAATGTAGGTATTGTATTTATAGTATCAATATTAACATACAGTATTATATGGTCTCTGTCGTCTGTGAACCTCATACAGTATGTCCACAACTGTTACTTTTCAGGAATAAAATGATCAAAGATTTCGCTTCGCGCCACGTTTTTTGCCAAGTTTTTTGCCAAGTTTTTTGCCAGGTTTTGTGCCAGGCTTTGAGCTTGCATATCTGTTACTTTTGTGTGTGACGCTGTAGTATGATCAAGTAGGCTGTTGATTTACGAGAAAAAAAAACTACTTTAAAATATGGAGATATTCTGCCCGACGACAACAACTATATGTAGTATCAGGAGCTACAGTTCAGCTGCTGCATGCAAATTACTGTCCACAGCAAACACGGACAGACAGACAGACAGACAGACAGACAGACAGACAGACAGACAGACAGACAGACAGACAGTCAGTCAGTCAGTCAGTCAGGGTGTTGCACCAGTGAACTGACTTAACAGCACCTTGGTACAAAGTCCTACTTACCCCCCCCCCCCCTCTCCTCTCCTCTCTCTCGTCTCAATGCATTTTGTTAGTCAGCTATTGATTTGATCGTCCCGCGGGGGGGTTATTAGCCCCGCCTCCAGCCCCTCCCCCCGATCTCTCAGTGCATTGTGTTAGCCAGATATTGATTGTCCCGTGGTGGAGGGAGGGGGGGGGCTGATTAACCCGGGCCCCTGGTCACAGAGTCAAGCCGGGGCCGGTGATAATGCCGGGCGTTCGATACACAATAACAACTCTGGGGCCTCCTGAGCCCAGAGGCTAGTCGCTGCGACGCGCGCTAGCATGCTAATGCGCCCCGGCCTTTCAGGCAGGCAGGCAGGCAGACAGACAGGCAGGCAGGCAGACAGGCAGGCAGACAGGCAGGCAGACAGACAGGCAGACAGACAGGCATACAGACAGACAGACAGACAGAGAGACAGACAAATGCGGCACCAGGCCGCACGCCCTCTGAACAAAGGAAAGTGCCAGCGTTGCCATGTCTGCTTATTGTAAATGACTTTGGGCTTTTTTTTCTCTCTACTGTTGCTTGTAATTATTGGTAGTTTCGGGTTTCCTTTTTTTTTTGGGGGGGGGGGGCTTGTTTCTAAAGTGTAGTTGCTTATTTGGCCTTCCTTCCTAATTGATCACCTCAGGGACCCCCCAAATGAATATATATTTGTCGACACACCCCCCCCATCTAAAAGTATTGTGTGATTCCTGTACCAGATTTGTGTTGTTAAAATGTTTAAAACAAATATTCAAAATGTTTAACTTATTTCATTTGTTTTGACACGTTGCGTTGTGAGCTTGTAGATCTGCCATTTTCAACTATCCGATGCTCATGTGGCCTGTAGTCGCTTCTTTTGGGCTTGATTTCATAGACCTATAGTTGCTTATTTGTCTCGCAAAATCTGGCAACACTGGACAGCGCTAGTCATTCAACCGGCGAGGCCGAGCTGGTGAGCTGTAGGTGTGACATCATCATCTAATCTTACTACTATATAATTGACAAAAGCTCCGAAAGTTCGTCCGGGATTCGCAAGCACAGGATCACTCCACATGCCTCCAAGACCCGCCACAGACTGTTGATCAGAGCTCTGGCTATTATTCAGGCATCTTACCCCACCTCCATCAGTGATCAGACTCTCGGCTTGATTGATTCTCTGATTTGCCAATCAGACCCTCAGCCTGATCTGGCAGGTTGCCATAGCAACCAGATACAGGAAGTCTGACCTCTTTATCACATGACCGAGGTTGGGAGGATGGGACTAGAGGTTAGGGCCGCAAAGCAAAGCGGGGAGAGAGGAGAGGGGAGGAGAGGAGCCGAGAGGAGAGGAGAGGAGAGGCCAGAGGGGCCGGACTTCGCATGACGTGTGTGCAGAGTGACTATAGGCCAGTGCTGTCTGGTCCAACCTCGGATCGGGCCTAGATGTGAGGGCCGCGAAGAGGCCCTGACATCTAGTTAGCATAATTAGCAGTGGCGGACAGTGACGAAGTACATTGCGTTGCTGTCGGGCAGAAACCTCTTATCTCCATAGTTTAAGACAGGGGGTCCCCGACCACTCTCATCATGACTTAACAAAACCAAATCAAGGTAGGAAAACACCAAGGGAGAAATCCTCCTTTATGCCCTGGAGAGAGATTCTGTGCACAGAATGTTGTTCTTGTGGACAGAGATTTGGTGGTTCATAGTATGATGATGATGATGATGATGTGGATGATGATGATGATGATGATGATGATGATGATGATGATGATGTGGATGATGATGATGATGATGCTGATGCTGTAGATGCATAGATGTCCTAAAAAGGCTTCTCGTGGCAGGTTGCTGCAGGTCAGCCAATGTTTTCTTGTAGGTCGGTCTTGGAGCCATGTGGAACTCCATATTTGGGCAAGACTTAACGTCATAGTTGATGAGGTCAGAGTTCAGTCAGCTTGACTTAAAGGCTGAATACACAGAGTGTGAGGAGCATTAGTCAAAGAGAAGAGAGCCTCACACACTGAAGGATCACACATAGAAAGATAAGCCCTTACAACTGTTGTCACATCATAAACGTTCCTGGATTGCAAAGACAGAGATCTCTGGTTGAAGAAGACACCCCAGCACCACTGCTGATACACAAAGAGTCCGGTTAATGAGGTGTTAAGTCGTTTTTACAACATTTAGTGTTCCACACTTTTATTCTCAGCGTGTAGAAATGGGGTCCGCCAGCAGTCAAGAAACGTTCTATAAGAGACCAAAGATATCCATCAAAAGTTTCATTTCTGAGATGGTTCATCAGTTCAGGATTCAGAGGTGGAAAGAAGCAAAGACAGAGGCTGAAGTTCAGCAGATGATCCAGGAGAGACAAGTGAAGATTCAGGAGGTCAAACACTCAGTAGAGATCAGCAGGAAAGATGCAGACACAGTGATAGCAGGCAGTGTGCAGGTCTTCACTGCTCTGATCAGCTGTATTGAGAGGAGCCAGGCTGAGTTCATTGATGTGATTGAAGAGAAGCAGAAAACAACAGAGAAACAGGCTGAATGCTTCATCAAAGATCTGCAAGTGGAAATCACTCAGTTAGAGAAGAGAAGCTCTGAGCTGAAGCAGCTCTCACACACTGAAGACCACATCCACCTCCTCCAGAACTTCACCTCCATCAACACCCCTCCACCCACCAAGGACTGGACAAATGTTAATGTCCATCAGTCTTCATATGTGGGGACTGTGAGGACAGCTGTGGCTCAGCTGGAGAAGACTCTCACTAAAGAGATGAAGAAGCTGTGTGATGTTGATCTGAGGAGGATCCAGCAATATGCAGTGGATGTGACTCTGGACCCTGATACAGCACATCCCAAACTCATCCTGTCTGAGGATGGAAAACAAGTGAGTGATGGAAACATACGGAAGAATCTCCCAAATAACACAGAGAGATTCTATTCATCTGTCTGTGTCTTAGGAAAACAAAGCTTCTCCTCAGGAAGGTTTTACTTTGAGGTTCAGGTTAAAAGGAAGACTGGGTGGGATCTAGGAGTGGCCAGAGAGTCCATCAACAGGAATGTATCAATCACATCGACCCCCAACAATGGTTTCTGGATTATAGTGTTGAGGAACAGAAATGAGTACATGGCTGCTGCTGGCCCTGCTGTCCTCCTCCCTGTAAGAGAGGAGGTCCAGAAAGTGGGAGTGTTTGTGGATTATGAGGAGGGTCTGGTCTCCTTTTATGATGTGGAGGCCAGAATTCATCTCTACTCTTTCACTGGCTGCACCTTCACTGAGAAACTATATCCATACTTCTGTCCCTGTTTAAATGATGGTGGTACAAACTCTGCTCCTCTGATCATCTCTCATGTCAACATGGACGCTCATCTCAGCAGGGACGGTGGAGACATGTCCCCCCAACTTAAAAACGAAGAAAAACATGAAGTTGTCCCTCCAGTAAATTATTATTTCCGCCAGGCCAGAATGGCCGGAAGGCAGAGATGATGTTTTCACCCCCGTCCGTCTGTGTGTGCATCATTGAACGGCTAATCTGTGGCACCGCTATCTATGAAATCTATTGTGACGGTTCCCTGTATATGTGAGTGGGTACAATGCTTTGGGCCGCAAGGGGGCCATTGTCATTTTTCAGTTTTTTACAGATTATGTAAATACGTGATGCAAGCTTTCAAATGATGTGTTATTGAAATTGGAAAATATTTGAAGAAGTTATGGTCATTTGAATCTTGTCTAACCAGAATTGTCAAAGCACTGAAAAGCGCTGATGTTAGGTGTATTTCATATTTATCTCATAGGACTTTAAATACAATAAAATACAATGTTTATTTGGGAAGGATAGTGCATATTAATGAACACCACACATACAATGCAATGCAAATACACCGGATTTAGCAAGAATGCTAATTTCCATCCATAGTCCCCACTCCCCATACAGAAAACAAGCAACACTACAAAAAGAGCACACATAAACATTACTAAAAGGGTACAAACAGAAGAGAAAAAAGCAACAGTAAAACATGCCTAGTTTTAACCTAAAATACCAGAGACTCAGGAAAACTAAAAAAGAGAGCGAAAACAGGAACAAAAACTACATTTTAAGCCTATTAAAAAATGTTTACATGTTTGATTGTCCATGATCCATCCTTTTAGTTGGACCTTAAAAGATGTAAAGGATGGACTCTCTCTTATGTTAGTGGGTAGATTGTTCCAAATTGCGCTTCCTTGAACAGAAAATAAATCGTTGCGCAAAGGCTGTGTTTCTAGACGGCATCTCACAATCCCCTCTGATTATTATATAATATAAAATAATAACTGGTGATGGTTCTTTTACTGATACCCGGGTCAGGCTTCCGTTTTATAAATTCCCCCATAGGAGGCGGGGCATAAACCATGTACAGTTTCATACACGGCACATGTCTGTTTAAAGAGCTTCCAGTTATCAAAGGTAAAAAACAAACAAACATTGTTTTAGGATGCTGCAGTGATGGTACCAGTGGTGGAAAAAGTACTCAAATGTTTTACTTAAGTGAAAGTATCAATATTGCAATATAGAAATACTCTGTACAAGTGAAAGTCCGGAATTCAAAATGTATTTGAGTAAAAGTACAAAAGTATAGGCAAAACTTAAAGTACCAAAAGTAAAAGTACTCATTACGCATGTCCTATTTCAGGATTTCAAATGTATAAAAATCTGTTAAATAGCCGAGCTACAAGCTCACAATGCGTCGCATCGCGATACATTGTGAGCTTGTAGAGCGGCTATTTTCGGGGGGGGGGGGGGGGGGGGTAACAGCTGATCAGTGTCCAGCTGTTAGAAAAGGCCTAATTTGCTTGAAATTTTGCAAGTTAACACATTCACTGCCAGGGCATTATTTGATTAATTCAAACGCTGCTGCCAGCGTTTATTTTTTTTACCTTACATCGCCGATCTTTGGAGAGCCGCAGAAGCTACGCTGTGCACGCAGATGTAAACAACGAGTGTCTGGGGGGTGGGGGAGGGGGAGGGTCTCCTCTATGCACCGGAACAAAAAAATGTTTTGCCGCCATCGACCATTTTGATGCTATCGCCTATCGTTGAATAAGGCTCGTTTTCACCCAAAATAGGAGAAATCCGAGCTTGGGGTTTTTCTACAGAAAATAACATAGGAGTGGGACGGAAGTGACGTTTTTTGGGACATCTGTCCATACCTTCTCAGTCGAGGGATCAATCCTAAGTAGTGTTAGAGCGCCGGCTTGTGGAATCCCCCCCACCCCGCAAAAAAAAACAAAAAAACGAATGGAATTGACAGAGATCTCTGTCATGGTTAAAGGGATTCTAGGTAACTTTAAGCCTACATTTAAAAATATTTATATATTTTGCGTTTTTTCCCCTCTATCAGCCACTATATAATGATGCTGGGGTGTTTTCCTGCATTGAAACACAGTCCTCTTTCTGAAATCCGTATTTTCCCTACTATTTATGTTTTGACATTTTGACAAACGCACGCATGCATGTGCGCTCCGTGTCCGTGTGAACTGTCCTATCAGCGTCCTCGCTCAATGTTCTGTGATTGTCAGCGAAGGTTGGCCAATCAGGTGGCGAGTTCAAGTGAAACCGAATAGACCATATTCACACGGCGGCCATATTGCCATTAAGTCAATGAAATGCCACCCCAGTTGCCACCCCAGTTGCCACAGCAACGCAATGTTAAATTCCAAAATGGCCGCCGTGTGAATATGGACTATGGAACCAAGTCCAGCCTGAGTGCACCCGAGCAAAAACGAGCGGCAGCCATCTTGTCTATGCGCTACTTTTAGTTTCTTTTTTTGGAGTGGAGGGGTGGTGTTTGACAACAGTTTGTTTTCTTTTTTTGATCTCTGAAGTTGCCTAGAATCCCTTCAACGTATAAGCTGTGTCATGCACACCACAAACAAAGTCAAATTGGATTATGTTTATATCCAATTCATTCTTGTTATCCTGCGTTTATACGGAGACGCAACAGTGTTTGAACGCGCTGTAGTGTGCATGCCAGGTGGCTAGGTGGCGGTGTGACGCACTGCCAGATAGTGCAGTCAGGCGTGCGTAGAACCACTATCACCGCTGTTAGTTTACACTGATGTAATAGCATACACATGTAACGGTCGATCTGCGTTGTGTTGTGGATTAATGAAGTCCCAGACCACTTCTCTCTTTGTTGACAGTTTATTCCGGTAAGAATAGACACAATTCTCTGGTCGGACACGTCTTTTGGTGTAACACACCCAAGCCCGTCAGCACGTCTTGGGCAAATCTAATTTAGACTGGCCTATTCTAACAATCAATAAACATCATAACACAATGAAATAAAACAAAACAATATGTACCTGGTAAGAATAGACACAATTCTCTGGTCAGACACTTGCAAGCCTCAGCACGTCTGCAACATAATTAACTCTTACCCTGCTAGAGATTTTTTAGAGCAGTCTGTAGCCTCTGCCAGGGTTTTGAACGATTTTGTTACCTTTTCAAGTAGCCACAACATTTTTTCCTCCAGTATGATTGATCCCCTGATGGTTGCTAATCACTGAGGAGATTCAGGTGTGGTTTCACAAATGTCAACGAGGTCATTGTGACCTCGTTGACATGTGTTGTTTGATGTTTGAAAATAGCTCAAAACCAGTAGTTTTAAACCAAAAAACAACGTGAATTGTTTGTCCGTTTGAATTTTAACATTGAAGTGAATGGAGCAGCAAATCTTTGGAAATTGTTATCTCCTTATTCGTTTGGAATATCGAAAAAATGTCAATACAAAAAAAAAAAAAAAAAATCTTTCGTTTATAAACGTCTTTGGCAGGCAACAGCTAATTTCTCAAAGTTATAGAGTTGTAACAGCAGTTTGTTGTAAACCATATTATACTGTTTGGTATGTCAAAATGACTAACTGAAAACATATACACCATCATCATAATGCAAGCATCATGTACATTTAGCATGCTTAGAATAACCAGTATTCATCACAGTATCACAGTAAACATACAGGCTCTTATTGAACATATAGTGTGCTGAGGAAGCATCTTACCTTGGGCAGATCTAATCTAGACTGGCACCGCCCTAACATGGACACCTGTGTTAATTAATGAGTCGCCGCCCAATAACCAATAAGTAATGCCCTTTGCTTAACCCATTAAGACCGGGAACGCATCTGTGTCATTTTAAGATTTCTCTGGGCTATTGTGCCGCGCTATGAGCTTGTAGATCTGCTATTTTTGAAAAATTGTGAAAAATGCAAATATTTGATGTATATATTTTTTTAAAGTTTGTAACTCAAATCTTTGCTTCCGGGGGGATTCTACAAATGTCTTTTAAACAACAGTTTTTTTTTAACTTATGTTGCAATATCAGTGGTTCTTCAAACTTTTTCATGTCAAGGACCACCCGAAATAATATGAATTTGGTCGCGGACCCCCATCTCAAAATATGTTGTTCCAGGGACCCCCAGAAGCAAAGATTTGAGTTACAAACTTTTGTAACTCAAATCTTTGGTTCTGGGGGGTGCTCATGAGCTTGTAGATCTGCTATTTTTGAATAGCCAAAGGGATCTAAAAATGACACAGAGATGCGTTCCCGGTCTGAATGGGTGACGGAGCAAGTGGAACCCACTACACTCTGTCCACTACACACACACACACACACACACACACACACACACACACACACACACACACACACACACACACACACACACACACACACAGGCGGCGCCGCCATTGGCGTCTTAGGCTGCCCTATAGCGTGTCTGATATCTGGTCTAGAGGGGCGGGTTCAAAATCTCCGGAGAAAAAATCTATGAGATCCCATTGGTTCACCGATCTGTCCGTCAGCCCGCGCCCCGCCCCGCACCCCTCCTCCTCTACAATGTACAGCATTGAGAGCATAGATATAGAAACCTAGACACCTCATTGGCCTCCGCAGTTCTTTGGAGCGACTGGTATCGCGGCCGCCATTTTAGAGGAGGCAAGCTACCATTCAAAGTGACTACTGGCCAATCACAGCGCGTTGACTACTGGCCAATCACAGCGCGTTGACTACTGGCCAATCACAGCGCGTTGACTACTGGCCAATCACAGTGCGTTGACTACTGGCCAATCACAGTGCGTTGACTACTGGCCAATCACAGTGCGTTGACTACTGGCCAATCACAGTGCGTTGACTACTGGCCAATCACAGTGCGTTGACTACTGGCCAATCACAGTGCGTCTAACTGACTTTTGCTGCGCGGCTGCCTCTTACGAAAAGACCCGCCCCCACCTGCCTCTGATTGGCCTACCGAACGCCCCCCTTCTGTGACACACGCGGAAGCTTGCCTACTCTAAAATGGCGCCCGAGATACCGACGCCTCAGAGCCGAAGGAGGCGTCTACCTTTATATGTCTTTGATTGAGAGCCCTGACGTCACAACTTTTGGAGCGACGCCCACTGACTGCACTCTGGTTGGTTGGGGAAAATGAAAACAGGCTCCAGGCTCTTCGTTTTTTTTTGCAAAAATACAAAATAAAAGCCTGGAGATCGAGGCTATTGCCGTCTAAACGGCAGGCACGTCTGATATTTTCTTTTACCGTTTTCTCTAGAGACCGTTGTCTTCTAAACGGGCCCTCAATTAATCTGTTTACGGAGGGAAAATAAAATACCATTTACAGATGTACAGATGCAGATAAAGTGGCTGTTAACCCTTTACGACCGGGCGGGAAAGCATCATTTGTGTCATTTTAAGATTTCTTTGGGCTATTCAAAAATAGCAGATCTACAAGCTCATAGCGCGGCACCGAGTGCCGCGCTATGAGCTTGTAGATCTGCTATTTTTGAAAAATCTTTGACTATATATTTTTTTTAAGCAAATGTGTAACTCAAATCTCTGGGGGATTCCACAAATGCAACAGTTTATTTTTTTTAACAACGTATGTTGCTATATTGTCAGTGGTGCTCAAACTTTTTCATGTCAAGGACCCCCCAAAATGATATGTATTTGGCTGCGGACCCCCATCTCAAAATGTTTTGTTCCAGGGACCCCCCAGAAGCAAAGGATAGAGTTACAACTGTTCGCTTTAAATATATATATATTCAAAGATTAGCTCAAATGTTCCAGATTTTTTCAAACATAGGAGATCTACAGTGCCGCGCGACGAGCTTGTAGATCTGCTATTTTTGAATAGCCCAAAGAAATCTGAAAATGACACAGATGAGTTCCCGTATTGATTGGGTTAAAACACAGTGTTAAACACATTGTATATACAGTATGTTTGTGTTTGTAACATCAGGTCTGTTGTGCTGAAGAGCAACAGAGCTGATGTTACATTTATGAATGTATCACCAGAGGAGAGGCTATAACTCATCTTCCCTGGCTGTCACACACAAACCTTGTATCTCCATATTTCAATGTTTTTCTTTTTTCTTCTTCTCCTTTTTGTAAATCCATACAGCATGCCCTATACTTCATCATATAGTGTCACGCAAGCAAAAAAAAATGGCCGATCTACAAGCTCACTACACCTCACATCGTGACGCGCGGTGATATTGTAGCTATTATTTGATATTTTTGACAGTGGTGGAGAAAGTACTCAAATGTTTTGCTTAAGTAAAAGTATCAATACTGCAATGTAGAAGTACTCTGCTAAGTCCGGAATTAAAAATGTACTTGAGTGAAGCTACAAAAGTATTGATATCAAAATGTACTTAAAGTACCAAAAGTAAAAGTACTAAAATGTTTGAAAATAGCAGATCTACAAGCTCACAACGCGTCGCAAGCTTGTAGATCGGCTATTTTCAAATAGCCTAGGTATAAAATAGGGCTAAAGTGGTTAATGTATGTTTTAGAATGTAATAATTTATATCTGCAAAGCAACTAGTAACTAAAGTTTAAAAACAAAAATTGTGGAGTAAAAGTACAATATTTGCCTCTGAGATGTAGTGGAGTAGAAGTTAAAGTTGTACAATGCAAATTCACAACTAACGATTTTTAGCAACCTCTGCTGGTCACTACCGTCACTGCATACAATTTCCTTAGTCCTCGATTACCCAGAATTCCATTCGTTTTCACCGGAAGCCGGAAGCGTTTCAAAAAGCGATCTTTTAATTGTTTTATACTATCTGCGGATCGTTTCTCTTAGCCAGTGGAGCATTAGTTACCATGAGCTGTGCTTTCTTTTTCTGTTCTTTTTCGATCTTCTAATCCTACATTCTCTTAAAATCAGCGTGAGGTTCCTTTTTGTTATTAGCGCGGAGTTCCTGGCCAAACAGGAAACCGTTGCGGTAGTTCCTGGCCAAACAGGAAACCAGTGCATTTCCACCTCCGTTTTCCGGCCAGATGACGTTATTTCCCCGGGAAAGTCCCCCCAGTCCACGTTCAGTAGAAAATATATAAATAAAAGGCTTCCGGGGGTGAAATTCATGGAGTGGGTGTTGTGAAACTTTTGCCACTCACAAAAGATATACAATTTAACTTTAGTTTTGTTGAAAACGTTACCTAGTATGCCTTTAAAGTATTGAAAATGGGAAATACTCCTGTAAAGTAAAGAAATCCTCAAAAGTGTACTTAGGTACAGTAGCCTACTTGAGTAAATGTACTTAGTTACTTTACACCACTGATTGTTGAACATTTGAAAGTGGAAGTGGTTAAGTGTGTCTGTGATTTGTTTTTAATTTTATATGAATGTTGAAACAATGAAAAGTATAAACACATTCACCGCCAGGTATTAATCCATGAATTCATCCGCCACTGCCAGAGATTTGACCTTATTTTGAGTCTTTTTGACGATCAACCGTTCTTTCTTTTTCGACCCGGATGTAAACAAACCATGTCTCCGTGGGGAGACGAGTCTCTCCACTTTCCACCGGAGCAAAAACATTGTAACCGCTAGTGATGTGTCGTTCATGATCGATTCGTTCAAAAGAACCAGTTCATTTGCCATGAACGTGAACGAGCTCGTTCACTTTCTGAAACTGTTACGTTCACTTGCGACATAAAAAACCGCTCCCGCGATGGTGTTTTACACACATTATAAAACATACATTAACCACTTTAGCCCTATTTTATACATAGGCTATTTGAAAACAGCCGATCTACGCGTCGCATCGCGACGTGTTGTGAGCTTGTAGATCGGCTATTTTTACTTTTGGTACTTTAAGTGTATATTTTGATGCCAACACTTTTGTACTTTTACTCGAGTACATTTTGAACACTAGAAAATAGCGTTACTGAACGAGAACGTGAACGAATCATTTGAACGAATCATTGCCGTGAACGAAATCGTTCGTTCACTGAAATGAACCTTTTTTTCCCACCACTAGTAGCCGCGATCCTCTAATAGTGACCTCTAGTCAATTACAAAACGGGCCTCTATTAATGACCGGGGGCGTTGTTGAAACAAGCAAACACAAGCCGGTCTGCTAATACAAGCCTCTTTTTTTTCCTTCCATTTGTTTTTAAGTCGCGAGAAGGCGCTGTTTACTAAGATACCCATAGAGTTATATGAAGATGCGTGACCCGTCCCTGACTTTATACTTCCTTAGTTCAAATGACCAGCGACCACCTGCGACTGACACAAAATGTTGATTTATTCATTCTGATCCGTTTGAAACATAGACATATAGGCCTAGGCCTCTCTCTTGTACATGCCTCCTTTCAATAAAAGCCCGGTACCCACTACAGTCGAAACACCCGGGTCACTATTAGAGGATTTACGGTAAATAAGAACTACATTGGATCCATATCGGACCGCGCCATTCATTTTAAATAGTTTTCCATTTGACTGTAAAGTAACGGGTTCGTCGTGGACATACGAGCTTTCCACAGAGACAGAGACAGCTTTGCAAACATCTTGCAGAATGCATGGATGCCGTGAGAAGCGGTGATGTTTTTTTTTTTTCTCCGGAGGAATAATAATACATCAGGATAATGTAAGCGGACGGGCGATGCTACAGCGGATCCGCTTTGCAGATGTAATCTGGTTATGACGAGCCGGTGGTTCAACTGTCAACGTTTTCTCTTACAAATGCTAATTTTTTTTATCCCGCCGCCGACACACAGACACACCGTGAGATGATAAGAAGGAGAGAAAAGGAGAGAAAAGGACAGAAAAGGAGAGGGAAAGAGCCCGTCTTGGCAGTGGGTGGAAGGAAGGAGTCGGATTGTTTATTTTTTTTCCTTTTTAACCCTTTAAGACCGGGAACGCATCTGTGTCATTTTACGATTTATTTGGCTTTAAAAAAAATAGCAGATCTACAAGCCATAAGCTTGTAGATCTGCTATTTTTGAAAATTTGTGGAATTTTGTGCGAATCTTTGAATATAGTATATATTTTATAAAGAGAACATTTGCTTTGCTTCTGGGGGATTCTACAAACATTTACAGTAAAAAAATCAAAATAAAGAAAAAAACATTCTCAAACTTATTCATGTCATGGACCCCCAAAATTATGTGTTTGGGCCGCGGACCCCCATCTCAAAATATGTTGTTCCAGGGACCCCAGAAGCAAAGATTTGAGTTAAACATGTTCGCTTTAAAAATATTTATATTCAAAGATTTGTAAAAAAAATCACGATAAAAAAAAAATAGCAGATCCACAAGCTCATAGTGCCACGCTATGAGCTTGTAGATCTGCTAGTTCTTGAATAGCTCAGAGTATAAAATAATGGTTTAAAGTGGTTACACAGATGCGTTCCCGGGTTGTAATGGGTTAAGTAAAAGTAGCCTCTATACCACGATGTAAACATACTCAACATTCAATATCCAAGAGATGTATTGTCACAAAGATGTAGGAGTACATGCTCTGTGCAAAACGTTTCCCGCTGTTGGGGGGGTGCTCCATAATACACAATACAATCAAAACAATACTCTAGTTACCACTACGCGGCCTTCACACATAGATGATCAGGCTGCTTTGTGGCACATGTTATCCAAGAAAATGCAATGTTTTGATTCGATTTATTTATTCGCACAATAAAAAATTTACAAAAGTAACATTATTAACACATTCACCGCCCCAGAGTTTATTCATAATGTACCCACATCACCCACTGCCAGACATTTGTGTTTTATAACCTTTTGAACCGGTCACACATTTTTTATATCCATTAAAATCCGCGATCGGATGCTGTTTATAAACAACGACGACGGACGTACGAGCCCTCATAGGGTTTAGATTTTTCGTTCTTCTTCTTCTGTGATATCAGCGGCTAAAACAGGCTGCAAACGTCATATCCGTTTGGCTGTGACGTGATTTCCGTCGCTCCCCACCGGCTATCTTAGATTAGCTTAGCATCCGATCGGCTATCAGATTGTTTGTAAACACAAAGAGGATAACTGTTCTTCGATCAAAGTAAAGAAAATGCAACCGGAGCTTACCATTCGTTTTTTAAACCGTGTGAAAACCATGATGTTTTTATCCCCTTGCTTATTACCTTAAATAGACGATCTTTGAAACGCTGTGGAAGCCACGTTGTGTACAAAAATGTAAAAAGAAAAAGTCTTCGTGGGTTGGGGGAGGGATCCGTTTATCCACTGGAACAATAACATGTCTACCGCGAGCAGCCATTTTGTAGCTATGGCCCTTTGAAAACGGGTGGTTTTCATCACAAAAAAACAAAACAGACGTCCGGTCTTTTGTAATGACGTCACATCCGTCTACTGCTTCTCTGAGTGACGAGGGATCATTCCTAAGCTGTGTTAGAGCGCCCTCTTGTGGAATGTTTCTGCGTTCTTGGCGAGCAAGTGATGCATTTAATAGAACGCATATCTGCGTCCTTGGCCGGTAATGTGTAAAAATATCACAGAAATATACGTGCAGGTGAGAAAGGAAACACATATAGGGCTTATACAAGGTTCTCACCTAAAATAATAAACAAGTAGTAAGTTAAATATAGTAATCAAACACAAGACACGACAAACAACAAGTACCTTGTGTGCAGTTCAATGTGTGTGTGTGTGTGTGTGTGTGTGTGTGTGGGTGCGTGTGTCTGTGTGGTGTTGAGTGTGCGTGTATCTGCACGTGTGTGTCCGTGTGTCCGTGTGTGTGCAGAAGTAGGGCTACATTATATGGTAGAAGCAAGTGGAGAGGCTTGATTCATCAGGCTGACCTTCAGTCTATGTTAAAGTTACTGAGTGAAGAGTTGGCAGTAAGTATGTGAGTATTCCAGAGTAAAGTATATGAGTATTACATACAGTAAGTATGTGAGTATTCCAGAGTAAAGTATATAGTCATACAGTAAGTATGTGAGTATTCCAGAGTAAAGTGTATGAGTATTACATACAGTAAGTATGTGAGTATTCCAGAGTAAAGTATATAGTATATGAGTATTACATACAGTAAGTATGTGAGTATTCCAGAGTAAAGTATATGAGTATTACATACAGTAAGTATGTGAGTATTCCAGAGTAAAGTATATAGTATATGAGTATTACATACAGTAAGTATGTGAGTATTCCAGAGTAAAGTATATGAGTATTCCAGAGTAAAGTATATAGTATATGAGTATTACATACAGTAAGTATGTGAGTATTCCAGAGTAAAGTATATAGTATATGAGTATTACATACAGTAAGTATGTGAGTATTCCAGAGTAAAGTATATGAGTATTACATACAGTAAGTATGTGAGTATTCCAGAGTAAAGTATATGAGTATTACATACAGTAAGTATGTGAGTATTCCAGAGTAAAGTGTATGAGTATTACATACAGTAAGTATGTGAGTATTCCAGAGTAAAGTATAAAGTATATGAGTATTACATACAGTAAGTATGTGAGTATTCCAGAGTAAAGTATATGAGTATTACATACAGTAAGTATGTGAGTATTCCAGAGTAAAGTATATAGTATATGAGTATTACATACAGTAAGTATGTGAGTATTCCATGAATATAGAACCTCTGTCTTTAATGGAGAACTGGCTATGAGTAGCCTGCTTCCAGACCATAGACCACGCCCACTCTCTGAGTCGACTGCCTCTTGGTCTGGTGTTGAAATGTGAGCCTATAGGATATCTTCGATACTAAAAAGTACCGTCCAATGAGAGTCGGAGGTGGGGGTGGGTCTAACGACAAGCCAATCAACGAATATCTGCTAAAACCATAGAGTTAAAAATAATAGAGAGGGCACCGCTCACCCCTCCCATCCACTAGAGGGCACCGCTCACCCCTCCCATCCACTTGCATTGAGTTGCTCACACAGCGCATGGGCCGAAATCACCCCTTCTTCCGGGTTGTGAAATGTGGTGGGCGAGGCCTATTTGGGGCTTCTGCGTTTTGCGTCACAGAGGTGCGCAGCCCCGTGTGCAAGCTCGTGCGCACGCTCGTGAGTCGAGCCCATTGGTCGAAGCCGTTTTCGCTCGTTCGTGACGGTGGCCCAAGCTGCAGTACCTCAAATGGCCAGCATGTCCATTCCGCTTCAATGAAACCACTGGGTTCTGGGGGCTTGGCCAAAACAAGCTGTGCGATGATGTCAGATGTAGGCGGATCCGTGGATCTCTTGTGATTGGTTCAGGGGATTTTGAATCCCCTCCCCCTGGTAATCGTCGACACTGCAGCCAATCTCAGCCTGAAGCTCCACCCAGCTTCAGGCTGAGAATCAGGCTAGGCTATGAGTGGTACGGCTGAGGGAAAGAAGGAGATTGTTGGATTGTCTCGTATTATCCAATCCTATCCAATCCAATCCACTTTATTTATAGAGCACATTTAAAAACAACAGTTTTGAACCAAAGTGCTGTACACTCAGTAAAAATACTAAAATAAACAAGAGAGCACACACAATAAACAAGACAACATTTGACACAATGCCTGGGGGAAGCAGCAGCTTCTCAATCTCAATTTCTAAACGCCAAGGAGAACAAGTGAGTTTTCAAACGTGATTATAATTATGAACTTGCGAGTTGGTCTTAAGATATTCGTTACCTTTCCATCCATGCCTCAGTATTTATCAGTTAGAATATAGTGCATTGGATCCTTTGGGGGAAAACAAGTTATTTTGTAACTCCATTCCCTGATAAGTTTCTGATAAGTAACCATTTTGGACATACACGGTTTCCACCCGACCGTGACCAAATGCCACGCCCCTAACCCTCCCAGCAGTGTCTCTCTATCTCCTGCATTTATCTGTCTCGTGGCTGCTTTTTTAAATTGATTCATTTCTAAAACAAAAAAAAATACAATCTGCTCACTCACACTCCAGTGCGTTTTGGCTCCATGCTCGTAGCGTCGCCTTGCGTGAGTGAATACGCCAGTGGCTGGGTTATAGTAACTAAGTACATTTACTTGAGTACTGGACTTAAGTGCATTTTCTTTTTTATATATTTTTTGTCTGTACCTTACATTATATAGTATTTGTGTTAGTGGATACTTAATGACTTTCACTCCACTATTATGTCAAAGTCAAACGTCGTTGTACTTTTGACTTTTGACTTCTAAGAAGGCGTTGAAACACGCACTTAATGAATCATAACCGCCTATAAGCTCCATCTCAAATGTATTGTAAATAGCAGATCTACAAGCTCTGCACAATGCGTCGTGATTAAGAATTAGCAAAAGACCACCCCACCCCTCAAAAGACCACCCCACCCCTCAAAAGACCACCCCATCCCTCAAAAGACCACCCCATCCCTCAAAAGACAACCCCACCCCTCAAAAGACCACCCCACCCCTCAAAAGACCACCCCACCCCTCAAACGACCACCCCACCCCTCAAACGACCACCCCACCCCTCAAACGCCCACCCCACCCCTCAAAAGACCACCCCATCCCTCAAAAGACCACCCTACCCCTCAAAAGACCACTCCACCCCTCAAAAGACCACCCCCACCCCTCAAAAGACCACTCCACCCCCACCCCTCAAAAGACCACTCCACCCCTCAAAAGACCACCCCACCCCTCAAAAGACCACCCCACCCCTCTAAGCGTTTATGTTTCTGAATTCAATGAACCCATAAATTACGCCATCTCAAATTGGCATTGTGCTGATGAAAGACTGCCAAAGCCAACAGCTGTACCCCTCTCTTTCTCTTTC
>NC_137616.1:50104609-50107109 GCF_963280865.1 Gymnoscopelus braueri | reverse complement strand
GCACTTGACGCGTTATCGCGTCGTCCGCAGTCAAAGAGTTAAGGATGTCCGATGTTATCGGCCGATATTAGCATAAAAATCTAATATCGGAAAATGTCGGTATCGTTTAAAAAAATAAAAGTTACAGGAGTTCTTACTGCATGGTGTGTGTGATATGAAATGTGAGCTTACCATCATCACAGTAAACCTTCATCCTATTCCATCATATTCAAGGGCTTTTGCAGAGAAATGAGACAGACTCCATTCACTTTGAAATTAGAGCACTGCAGAGGGCAGGTGTGTTTGTCTGTGTCCAGCTGACACTTGTTCATGTTATAGGTATAAAAAGCAAGTATGCTTCTGCTCTGTCAAAGAGGCCAACATCTAATCTAAGATTAGTGAGACTCATTCAAATGACCACCAGTGAGTCCCGGGACTCACTTTATTGAAAACCTAACAACATCACTGTATTATATTAGATTTATTAGATATTGTATTGATATTATAGCTATTTTATTTTATCCAGAATTCCATTTGTTTTCACCGGAAGGCGGAAGCGTTTCAAAAAGCGTTTATTTTTGTTGTTTTATACCTCTATCTGCGGATCGTTTCTCTTAGCCAGTGGAGCTTTAGTTACCGTGAGCTGTGTTTTCTTTCGCTGTTTTGTTTTTCCATCTTCAAATCCTATAAAGCCATAAAAACAGCGTTAAATTCCTTTTTGTTACTAGAGCGGTAGTTCCTGGACAAACAGGAAACCGGTGCATTTCTGTGTCCGTTTTCCGGCCGGATGACGTCATTTTGGCGGGAAAGACGCCCCTGGGTGGGTGTTGTGAAACGTTCCTTTGCCTGGTAAAGCCCCTCCCTCCGGAAAATCTCATTTGCATTTGATTTCAGGAAGGAGTCTGGCCTGAAGGCTCGTCTGGGCGTTTCTAGCCCGTTCACCAAATGGACGAGCCTATCAGCGTCGTCGCTCGTCTTTCTGTGATTGACAGCGAAAGTTGGCCAATCAGGCGGCGAGTTCGAGTGAGCCCGAATGGAACCGAGTGCAGCCTGAGTGCAGCCGACCAAAAACGAACGGCAGCCATCTTTTTTGACCGCAGTGTTTTCTACTCTCTTTTAAACTTCAAAACGCTCTCAAACTTCTATTTTGAGGCACGGAATTTACTTTTAAGATATCGTTTGGATAGAATTTAGTTGTTTAACTTCATATATGTGGTCAATTAATCATGACAGAGCCTATTTAAAAAAGAAAATTCAGAGAACCGGCAGGGGCGGGCAGTGACACGCATGTGTCCGAATAAGGCAACCTATTTTGGGCATGGCCGTCTCAAAGAAATTAGTCTGGAGCATAGATATAGAAACCTAGATACCTCATTGGCCTCTGCAGTTCATTGTAGCGACTGGTATCTCAATACAAGGCTCTTCTGCAGGGCTGTTTGACTACTGACCAATCACATCGCGTTGACTACTGGCCAATCACAGAGCGTCTAACTGACTAGTTGCTGCGCGGCTGCCTCTTAAGGAAAGACCCGCCCCACCTGCCTCTGATTGGCCTACCGAACGCCCCCCTTCTGTGACGCACACGGAAGTTTCCAGCTTGCCCTGCTGAAGCGGAAGGAAGTGGAAGGCTAGCCCTGCGGAACAAGGAAGCGCCGCGCCCGAGATACCAACGCTTCAGAGCCCAAGGAGGCGTCTACCTTTATATGTCTATGGTCTGGAGGTGGTAAAAATGCACTGGCTGAAGGGGAACACTGCTGATTGGCTGAAGGGGTTGTCAGTCAACGGTATTACTCCCGCCCAACTCCAGCCCACAGCCAAATTGCCGAATGGGCGATCATGCCAGATCCTGAGATAAACTACAAATGAGATTTCCGGAGGGAGGGTTTACCAGGCTACTAAATCCTAACAGTTTAACAAAAAAAAACTATGTTGCCGTCAGTGGTTCTCAAACTTTTTCATGTCAAGGACCCCCAAAATGATATGTATTCGGCCACGGACCCCCATCTGAAAATATTTTTTTCCAGGGACCGCCAGAAGCAACGATTTGAGTTACAAATGTTCGCTTTGAAAATATATATATTTACAGATTTGCACACATTTTCTCTATTTTTTTCAAAAATAGCAGATATACAAGCTCATAGCGCGGCACTAGGTGAATAGCCAAAGTGTAAAATAATGCTTTTTAGCTCAAATGAAAAAGTGACACAGATGTGTACCAGGGCTTAATGGGTTAACCCATTAAGCCCTGGAACGCGTCATATGTGTCATTTTAAGATGTATTCGGCTATTCAAAAATAGCAGATCTACAAGCTCGTACGAGCTTGTAGATCTGCTAATTTTGAAAACTGTGTGCAAATCTTTGAATATATACATATTTTCAAAGCGAACATTTTTAACCCAAATCTTTGCTTCTGGGGGGATTCTACAAATGTCTTCTAAATCATAACAGGTTTTTGAAAAAACTTCTGTTGCTGTAACATCAGTGGTTCTCAAACTCTTTTCATGTCAAGGACCCCCAAAA
>NC_137616.1:50059609-50099609 GCF_963280865.1 Gymnoscopelus braueri | reverse complement strand
AGCCAAATCCATATCATTTTGACAGTCATAGACATGAACGAGATCGAGAACCACCTCTTCTTCTTTCGTGTATCGTCGTCATATATAATTATGTCCAGCTCAGTGTCGCAAAGCCACGCTCTCGTCTCTGGTCCCACGTGGAAGAGGCCAGCCTCCGAAGGAGGTCTGTACAGAGGCCAGCCTCCGAAGGAGGTCTGTACAGAGGCCAGCCTCCGAAGGAGGTCTGTACAGAGGACAGCCTCTGAAGGAGGTCTGTACAGAGGCCAGCCTCTGAAGGAGGTCTGTACAGAGGCCAGCCTCCGAAGGAGGTCTGTACAGAGGCCAGCCTCCGAAGGAGGTCTGTACAGAGGCCAGCCTCTGAAGGAGGTCTGTACAGAGGACAGCCTCTGAAGGAGGTCTGTACAGAGGCCAGCCTCCGAAGGAGGTCTGTACAGAGGCCAGCCTCTGAAGGAGGTCTGTACAGAGGCCAGCCTCCGAAGGAGGTCTGTACAGAGGCCAGCCTCCGAAGGAGGTCTGTACAGAGGCCAGCCTCTGAAGGAGGTCTGTACAGAGGCCAGCCTCCGAAGGAGGTCTGTACAGAGGCCAGCCTCTGAAGGAGGTCTGTACAGAGGCCAGCCTCTGAAGGAGGTCTGTACAGAGGACAGCCTCTGAAGGAGGTCTGTACAGAGGACAGCCTCTGAAGGAGGTCTGTACAGAGGACAGCCTCTGAAGGAGGTCTGTACAGAGGACAGCCTCTGAAGGAGGTCTGTACAGAGGCCAGCCTCTGAAGGAGGTCTGTACAGAGGCCAGCCTCTGAAGGAGGTCTGTACAGAGGCCAGCCTCTGAAGGAGGTCTGTACAGAGGACAGGTGGTAGTGATGTGCGGGTCGGGTTTTTTCATGACCCGCCCCGCCCCAACCCGCGACGGAACGCGACCCGCCTCAACCCGCCCCGCGAACCCATATATAAATCTATGGCTCAACCCGCCCCGCGACCCGCGGTGGGAATATATATATATATTATATAGCGCTCTTTTAAGTACCCAAAGTCCCTTTATATGTCTACAGTAGCACAACATTGTCATGGGCTGAATAAACAAGCATGTTGGTCAAAATAGGTTTTTTTTTTTTTTTTTTTCGTGGAGAGCGGCTGACCCGCTCACCCTCAGCCCGCATAATTTTCTCTGAAATCCTGACTCGACCTACCCGCGCCGCGGGTTGACCCGCGGGTCCCGCGGGTTACGGGTCGACCCGCTCATCACTAACAGGTGGTGATGATGTGGTCGGCGGTCTGCTCAGGCTCGCCACGCACGCTGTCTGCCAGGCCCCACTCCTTCATGGACCATTTGAAGAGACCGACCCATAGAGTTAAAAAATAATAGAGAGGGCACCAGAAATCCCCTCCCATCCACTTGCATTGAGTTGCTCACCCAGCAGCGCATGAGGCGAATTCACCCCTTCTTCCGGGTTGGAAAGTGTGATGGGCGAGGCCTATTTGGGTAGCCTGGGATCCAGCCTGTTTCGCTACGTTCGGCGGATTTTTTTTCTCTCTTCGCTTCTCAGTCTGGAAAGCCTCCTAAGGGAGGCGGGACATGCCAAACGGCTTGAGTCCTGCCGTGGCTTCTGAATGGTCTGTGGTGAGGGGCGGGACAAAGCACCAGTGAGACGTCATTCCAATGCGCAGAAAAACAACAGTGTGAAAAGCATGGAGGGTGGCGCTGGCTGATGACGTAGGTTGCCTAACGCTACTCTCATTCGTTGGAACGACATCCAATCAGCAACGACGTTGACTACGTGACATAATGTAGTTCTAGTGTAGTTCTGCAAAACCTCCCAATGGGAGGCTTTCCAGACTGAGAAGCGAAGAGAGAAAAAAAAATCCACCGAACGTAGCGAAGCAGGCTGGATCCCAGGCTACTATTTGGGGCCACTGTGACACGTTCTGCGTCACAGAGGTGACACGTTTTACGTCACTGAGGTGCGCGTCCCCGTGCCCAAGCTTGTGCTCGTGAGTCGAGCCCATTGGTCGAAACCGTTTTCGCTCGTACATTGTGCAGTGGCCCAATCCGTTTTTAGCTGCAGTACCTATGAATGGCCAGCATGTCCAATGCGCTTCAATGCAACCACTGGGTCCTGGGGGGCTTGGACCAACCCCAGTACGGAGGCGGTTCAGCAGGGTCCAATGCTGGCGTGGTAGATGTTCTCCTTCGACTCCATCTCCCGGGTCTTGGATGTGACGGTGCAGACGTGTGGGCTCGGCCGACTCCCATTCCTGCTTCCAGGAAGTTGCTAGCCATGCCCTTGTAGACAGGTCCTCAGGGGGCGGGACTTGAGTCTGCTTGGGGACGCTGCCTTAGTTGTTGTTTTTTTTCTTGCAGGATATGCCAGTCATGTTTTTGGGCTTTCCTTGCAAGTGCGAGGGTAGCAGCCTCTCGTCGGAGGCCGGCCGGGGCAATTCCCGCTAGGACTGGCAGGTAGGACACAGGGGGTGGGCTTCAGGCAACCAGTTTTGATCTGATGGGCATTGTTTGATGATAGGATCAACCTTCTTCACATGTGGGCTTCTACTCCAGACTGGGTCGCGGTATTCGGCAGCAGAGAACACCAGGGCTTGTGTGGATATTCGTATAGCGTCGTGGTGGAGGCACCCCAGGTTGTGCCAGCGAGGCGGCAGATAAGCCAGACAGTAGTAGTTAAGGGCACCAAAACGTTAGCATGCTAAGCTAAGATGCTAATATGCTAATAGCGTTAGCATCCACACTTTTGTTATCATATTAGCATCTTAGCTTAGCATGCTAACATGTTGGTGCCCTTAACTACTACTCAAGACCCTTGCTGTCACTTTGGCTCTCACTTCTGGCTTGGAGCACTGCCAGACCTTGGTGGTCGACCGTCGGCCATCCTGGCGTGGACTTGCGTCCCCCCCGACCTTTTTACGCCTTGGTCTGCCAGGTTGACGATGATTGGGTGGCGACATTGGTTTCACGAGCCGGTCTCTCACCATCTTTCGTTACTTGCAGGGGAGGCCGCGTGGAGGCTGTCCTCTCCCCCCCCCCCCCCCCACCCCATTAGAGAACCACTGACACATAGAAACATAGGTTTTTCAGAAAACTGTTAGGATTTAGATCAGGGGTCTTCAACAGGGGGTCCGGGCCCTATGGAACCGGCAGGAAATTAGGTCCATTTCCGGAGGCGGGGAATAAAGAGTCAGCGCTCAGAAACCGGAGTTTTTCTTTCTTAAACAATTCCATTTTATTGTCAGAGTTCTTTAACAATCCATACGTTCGAGTCAATTCAACACATAGCGCCTCTCAGTCCACAGAATCTGCTTTATCCTGTTTAACGTGGCATCTGCATGGGTTCAGAATCACAGAGCCCCCTTTCTCACAAAAACACCATATTATATGCAGACAGACATTTGACCTAGGACCTCCTCTCAGTCCTCCTTCTGGCCACTCACAAAACAGGTTTTTAGAGAACAATAGAGTTCTTGGGCAGGGCCTAGAAAGTCAACACAATGGATTACACAATCTGCCTTAGTTTTAGCACGTAACATTTATCTATCAAACTGTACTTTTACACAAGCTCATATTATGACATTATTATACAACATTTTATTAGCTTTGAAATAAGTCTAAACAGTGATACGTCCGACGTTGTATGAATGATCTTTATAATTAAAGTTAATTAAAATAATGACTCTCTTCTCCTCCTCGTCATTAACCTCGGACTTAGACACAGAATGATCATATTATCCAACTAAAGGGTTTTTCCCTCGGCTTTATTTTACTAAAACTTAGTCTAGTATACATTTTATAGTAAATCCTGATGGATTTACTTCTTATCAGTCTGCCGGTTGAGAGAAACATTAGCCGAAAATAGCAGATCTACAAGCTCTCAACGCCTCGCAGCGCGAGGCGTTGAGAGCTTGTAGATCTGCTATTTTTTGGCAAAGAGGCTATAGGTGTAGAGGGAAAAAAGAGCAGACTAATAAATAAAAAAAACTTTAATCTGAAACACAATTTCATACAATATAGAGGAGGGGGTCCCTGCTTCATCTCTCTCTCAGCTAGGGGGTCCTTGGCCTGAAAACATTGAAGACCCCTGCTTTAGATGACATTTTCGGAATCGGCTTCAGGTCTCAATTTGTTACACAAAAAAAAATTGGACAACTTATAAACTATATAAAGAAATCATTGACACAGTTAACCCACTAAGACCTGGGGCCAATTCTAACAATGTTTTCTAACGTATTAAAAAAATCACACCCTGTGTGAAGTGGGCGGTGTCTTGCTAGCTAATCACAATACTGAATGGAGTCAACCAAACATGTACAAAAGATAAATACATTTATTGAAACACTCTTTATGATGGACGGAACCATAACTTGAAAAAAACAAATTTATGTTTTTTTTTCAAGTTTTTCTTATATAGGGCTATGCACATGTGTCATGTGACACTGGCCAATCACAGTCCTGAATAGATTGTGATTGGCCAATCACAGCGCAGGATAATTGTACAAATTTCCAAACCTCACTTATAGGGGCGGTTTCACTGCCCAAGATAATTGTACACATTTCCAAACCTCACTTATAGGGGTGGTTTCACCGCCCAGAAACAAAAATATCTCAAAATATGTTGTTCCAGAGACCCCCCAGAAGCAAAGATTTGAGTTTCAAACGTCCGCTTTAAAAATTATGTACGTATTCAGAGACAGGTATTCAGATCTACAAGCTCATAGCTATGGATCTGCTATTTTTTGGAATGGCCCAAAGAAATCTTACAAATGACACACAGCTGCGTTCCCGGTCTGAATGAATCAATAATTTTTACTTTCAAAAATATATAGAAACAGATAGACGGAGGGTCTCCAGTGGGCGGGGGGGGGGGGGGGGGCAGCAGAGGGTCTTCAGTGGTGCGTGGCAGAGTGGTTATTATGCTAATGAGGATAGATGTGTCCATCACCACTGACGCCGCGGATCCCATTCCAATCCTTCTTCTCTCTCTCTCTCTCTCTCTCTCTCGCTCTCGCTCTCGCTCTCGCTCTCTCTCTCCACTCCATTGGCTCCGCCTCTGTTCCACATCTGGCGGACTGTGAACTCATCTCATCGCTTGAACCTTAAGCACACGCACACACAAACACACACACACGCACGTACGCACACACACACGTACGCACGCACGCACGCACGCACGCACGCACGCACGCACGCACGCACGCACGCACGCACGCACGCACACACACACACACACACACACACACACACACACACACACAAACGTTACGCCCGGTGATGCTTAGAGGCCGTCGGGCATAACCTTTGTTGTTGTTGTGTGTGTGTGTGTGTGTGTGTGTGTGTGTGTGTGTGTGTGTGCGTGTGTGTGTGTCCATTTCTATGTAAAATAGACATTTTAGGTCCATTGTCCTGGTCCTCACGAAAGATATGGTTGTGTTACTGTTTTATAAATAAAATACTAAAATACTGTTAAAACTGATTTTCTGAGTTATGCCGGCCTTAAGCCAACCTTTTAAACAGACAGACAGACACGTTTCAGTGCATTTCTGACAGGGCCGTTCTCTTCCTTCTCTCCTATAGGGGGTGGGCATAGCGACGTCACAGGGTCGAGACGCCGTTAAATCAGACCACTTTCGCCGCCATAGTGAGTGAGTAGATTGACAGCTGCCACAAGTGTAGAGTAGTGTAGTGTAGTCTGTAGTCCTGTGTTTGTTGTCCAGCAAGTAGACGGTGTACATTATTATCTATCTCTTAAAGGTAGGGTAAGTGATATTTTTTGGTTAAAACAGAAAGTATTTTGTTAACACATTGAATGCCAAAAACGGTCCGGACCGTTTTTGAGGGTCCAAACGAGAAGTGCCGAAAACGGTCCGGACCGTTTTTGACCCAATTCTATTTTTATACATGTGGGCCACGTGGGGCGCTAAAACGAAACTTTGACATCACCCAAGGAGTTTCTGAGAAGAAGAGGCTGGATCTGGCTCCATGTAAAAAATCCTTCCGGTCGGCGTTTTCAATGTTATCTCCTTGATTAAAAGCTTAATATCTCCATTTCTTTTTAATGTGGTGGAAACGAGCCGTTTTCGATCGGCGATCACGCTGCAATGGAGGGTCGCGTTGGAAATATTATTGTTCCAGGCGTTAGTCGGGACCCTCCGCCGTCTCGCACGCACGCTTTGTTTACATGCACTTCCTCGTCGGGGCTTCTCACAGCACGAAATGTATAACGCAAGTGGATGGAAGAAATGCTGGCACTCAACGTATAATATTTTAATAAACCTCTGGCACCCAATGTGTTAAAAGGTTAAAATACTATATTCTGATAGTAATCATTGCTATCGAGTGTTTTTTCAGTAACAGATGTCTCCCCGTCTCTCCAGCTCTTTAATAAACAGAAAATAGATTTTTCGGTAGGTGTCAAAATCTCAGCCAATCAGGAGAAAGTACCCATTTTTAAGCTTAAATTGTGTAGTGTTCCAGTTCCAATTTGGTCTGCTCATTTCTTAGTGTCATCACTTCCAATTTCACTTTGTTTAATCTGTATCCTGATTGAGTTCTCTGTCCTGATTGGATAAAATTGGAAATGAAACTGAAACTGAAACGAAAATGTATTTTCTGTTTAATAAAGAGCTGGAGAGACAAGGAGACTCCTAATACTGAACAAACACTCTATATATCAGAATATAGAGCTATTTAACACTTATTTTAACCAAAGCAAATCACTTACCCTACCTTTAACTTGTCTGTTGCTCTAATCTAGCAATGGTAGGACAGTGCTGCATTATCGGATGCAATGCCAAGGTTTCAGACGTTGAATTAAAAAAGTTAAATTGCACACATTTCCAACCTGGAAGAAAAGCTTTGGAGATCAGATGTCGGAAATATCAAATAAACGTTGTGTGACTTGGCTTGGGTATCTTAAAGGGTAAGACCACTTTGGTAGAGGTTTGGGTTGTGTAGTTACCTTGCCATGATGTAACTCCAAAGGTGGGCAAGAAATCAAAAATAATTGCTCCATTGATTAGAAATTGATAATTAAAAAATATGCTCCTCATTGACTTACATTGTATGGTAAAACAGCTCTCAAAGTCACTCTTTTAGCACATAAATGAACACAAACAAAGTTGATTCAGACAATATAGAGCATCACCAAACCCAGTACTGTTTGTTTTTTTAATAAAAATGTCAACTTCCTGTTGATTTTACTATTTGAAGATCTGGATCCGGATCCGCGGATCCAGTCCAGGTTTTCTACTTATTAAAAATGGCAAAATCAACAGGAAGTTGACATTTTTATAAAAAAAACAAACAGTACTGGGTTTGGTGATGTTCTATATTGTCTGAATCAACTTTGTTTGCGTTCATTTACGTGCTAAAATAGTGACTTTGAGAGCTGTTTTACCATACAATGTAAGTCAATGGGGAGCATATTTTGAATTATCAATTTCTAATCAATGGAGCAATTATTTTTGATTTCTTGCCCACCTTAGGAGTTACATCATGGCAAGGTAACTACACAACCCAAACCTCTACCAAAGTGGTCTTGCCCTTTAAATACAATGAGATTGAGCTAACAGCTAAATTGTGTTTCTCTATGTGTCCAGTCTGAGAAACGTTGTCTAACGTGGGTGGCTCACGGTCACGGTGGCTGAGGAAACAGCCAGGGACTCTTGTCTGTCTGTCAGCAAGTGTTCAGACGTCGGAGATATCAAATAAATGTAGTATGGCTTGGGTGTCAGCTGACGAAATAACATAACCTTCAACAACATTCCCAAACACATATAAGCTCAAACGAGCATGACAGCACTCACACAATCAAACATATAAACGAGGCGAGGCGAGCATCAGCGTTGCCATGTCGGCTTATTATAAGCAACTTTGGGCTTCTTTTTCTGTAAAGTTGCTTGTGAAATTGATAGTTGCGGGTTGCGTTTTTTTGTGTGGCTTATTTATAAAGTGTACTTGCTTATTTAGGCTTATTTAGGCTTTAAAAAAATTATAAATTTAAACCAGTGGGTTCTCAAATCTTTTCATGAAAATGTTTTGTGCCAGGGAGCATTTGAGTTGTTAGAATGTTTTTAAAAATATTCCAAATATTCTTTATTTTATTGCAAGAGTTTTTTTATAATAGCCTATGTACAAGCTCACGTGAGCTTGTAGATCGGCTATTTTCAAGTAGCCGATGTCACTAAGCCACTTCTTTTGGACTTGTTTTCATAGACCTGGTTGCTTATTTATCTCGCAAAATATGGCAACACTGATCGCAACAGGTCCGTTGTGCACTTTCTCAATGATCAATGAACATGTTGAGGGAATCAGACCCTGGGTCAGTAATCACCCAGACTCCCCACCGGAACCCCTTCGAGATGTGCTATAGTCTCTCCGGTTACCGGAATTTTAACCTTACTCCTATTTATCGCTTTATCTAGAATGGATAAACTCTGTCTCTTGAGTTCAACCTAGAGGATCTATTCTCGGTAGATTACAAGTGGCTTCCGACAATGTCTAGACTGCATTGCTCAGAACTCAGGCACAAATCTATAATTAGATTTAATAAAACACTCAGTGATTGGAGACCAATACTATTGCTTTGGCGTATTTTACCAACAGCTACGGGACCCAACTGCTGTTGTGTCTGCGTGTGCTTCAACATCAACTGTACAGACCTAATTTCACTCTTGGCTCTGTGTTATCACTAAGCGGCTAGTGCCAAGTGATCTCTCGTGAGCGGCGCTCTGTATCCTGCTTGTATAGGAAATAAATGAGAGCCACTCGTTGAGAGATTGACTTAGCGCCAACCGTCTTACTCAGTAATGAACAACAGATAGATATCTCCACTAGGGAAATATCGTGAGAATGAAACCTAAAGCCGTGGACAGGGCCTGTCCCAACCAGTGTCAGTTTAGAGAGAAACTCTCAAACACAGGCTGGCTCCTATTATTAATGTAATAATTTGTGTTACCAATCTTACCACAGAAATACAGGAAAAGGACAGAAACCCAGGATATCTTTCTCAGCTAATGAGGCATTGGGGAGGCAGTCGTCGCACAAAGTGAAGTTCAATAAAAAGTATTTATTAAGAAGTGAGTTACAAATATAGAGTATTAAAGTATTGAAAAGATAAGAGGCCACGAGGTGGCTGTTAGCTGTAAATGACAACAGATGTCGTAGATGCAAAAGTCCAGGAAGAGTGTGTCTCGCCCATGGGCGCTCGGGGGTTAAATACATCAAACCCTTGTGGCAGTATAGCGTCAGTACATAGCATCCTCCGCCCCTCCCCTTCTGCTCAACTCTCAACCCTCGAAGCACGTACACATGTTCCCACAGTGACGCATCACAGCTGCAGCCGGTGCGTGACCTTGAGCGTCTAGTATCTTATTAGTTTTACCTAGACAGTGCATGAGAAACATTTCTAGCAGAAAACACATTTATAACTGAGTCATATTGTGCTAGCATTTCTCTGAAGGGCTAACAACTAGCTAAGCATTTGTTTTACATGTGGCAATAATCCCTAGTAGTAGGGACCTTGCTGGCCTCTTGGATCGGGTTGATATTGGGCAGGGGGCGCCCCATAGAATCCTGTGTTAGGATGAGGGCTGGGGTAGGGTCCTTGGTGAGGTCCCCTCGGTGCATATGGATGGGGGTAGGTCGGCGGACCCCCCCTTGGTGTAGGAACAGCGTTGTATGGTTGATTCCAATTGTTCCATTGCTCGCTGCCTGCAGGCCACCCATTGGCTGGTGCCCTCGCAGCACGGTTCTGCTTCAGCTTCTCTCTCTTCTTCTTTCCGGCTGACACGGCTGGTGCTTGGGGCGGCGGCCTCACAGGAGCTCGGGGTCTAGGGGTCACATTGGTGGCTTGGCCCTCGCTCTCAACACCCCCTCTGACCTCTGGATCTCCAGCTCTCCTCTCACGGCGGCCTTTCCTCGTGACTCGGACCCCAGTGAAGTATTGCATCTTCTCTGGTTCTGCACATGGGCCCAGTACGGCAACTTCGTGGAACAGTTCGTCGTGACCCTGGGCTTCGTCGATGCAGGCCCACAGCATGTTTTGCCATCCAGTCATGCTCTGGTCAGGTCGGACGACTTGGTAGATGGTGACTCTGGCCGGGAGCGTAGAACCCCATCCGTCCCCAAGGAGATGATTGGTGATGCGTGACAGTAGTTCAGACACTTCCTCAAAACGTGCCTTAGCATGCCATCCCATAGGGTGGTAGGGCTCTCTAGTAGGCCTCCTCCCAGATTGGATTCCCATGATATTGATCCAATTTTTTGGATCACGCAGTTTTAAGTCAGACATCCGTTCCCCAGCAAGGTCAAGCAGATTCAGCCGGGCCATGCGACTGGCCAAACCTCTGGTCTCGGTCACTGACTCCCAGGTGGAAGTCATCTGGCCTGAGCTTCTCCCGCCCATCTGGGTAGAGGAGGGTATGGGACCCCCGACGGGTCTGGGGGTCTCTTGAGGAGACACCCCTGGAGTTCGCCAGACCCCGGCAGTCTCAACCAGACCAGTCGTGACACGGGTCTCAGTCGGGGTTGCCAGGGTCTGGTCTTCAGACAGAAAAACAGTAATCTGGGCGTCTGTCATATGACCAGAAGGCCCTGCTGTATCTCCTGTCATTTCGACGTTGTTTGCCTGGAAGAGAGACATATTGGCACTTTTACCTTGGAGAGTCAACCTCGGAGTGTGTAAGAGCCCTACCCATCCTTGCTTATCAAGGGTGACTTCTCTCTTCAGGGAGTTGTGACGTAACTTACAGTAAGAATTCATCCTCCCCTTCGAGGGGAGGCTTGATTTTTCCTACTACAGATTGGCCCACTGCCTTCAAGGTCTCGCCCACTAATGGAAGGAGGCCAATTTTATGCAGAATTGAGACAAAGATAACAAATCCCACAGCCAACATTACTGGAACCCCCCACTTGAGGATCGTTGCTATGGTAACCCAGGCTGTCTGAATGAGAGATGTAACTTGAGTGTATATCTCAGAGGCTCCTTCTATGATAGAATTCCCCAAATCCTTGGCAGCGCTACCGGTAGCTGCTGCTAAGATTATCATGGTAGCTGTGAAATCACTATAATTCCACCGGTCCCTTGGAGATCTATCCTGTGAACAATTCCCCTCGCTGAGGTTCCAGCCATGAGTTATAGGCCAGACCCCCTCAAGAGAGAATTGCTTAGTGGTCCATCCTTCGCCAGGAGCCGTGACCGAACCCCCCTCCTGGAGGTAGGAGGAAGGGCCCTGCCAGGGAGATTGGTAATCGAAGGTGGCTCTGGCACACTGTCCAGTGATTGCAGCATACTTATTGTAACTATTGCAATCATATAATTGTTTTTCTCGCCTAGTCCGATCTCGGTCATTGCAAAATCGGGAATTAGCATAGCTCCATCTATTCAGAAGGTACGCTGAAGGCGGGAAAAAGTAGGGGTACCCCTTCACGTAGACCTCCTCATTGATATTCATTGAGTTTCCACATTTTAGGGTCCTTCCTTGCCAATTAACCGTTGCCAAGCGCTTACCCAAAGGGCCGGCAGGTGAAGTGCGGTGACAGTTAAGCACCACTAATGGGGCTCCTATATTACGAGGGTAGTTGGGATCTAGGTACTCTGTGCTTAGATCTCCATGTACAGCCCTCCACCTCTTTCCATCTAAAGGCGTCGCAGCTATAGGAGCGTCATACCAGTGCATATTAGCCCACGCCCCCAGCTGAGGGGGTGGGTTACGCGCAACGTAGTACCAATCCAGAATTTTGTCCATACTTTGGCCAAAAGTCTGTGTTATGCCTAGTGGCTGTGTTCCCCAGGTCACCCAGGTCTGGTTATTGACGTGGGTTATTCTCCTAGTGGATACCAGATCCACCATCGCGGATGTGGCTTCGTCCACATGGGTTTGGGGAAACGAATCTACCTGGTAGCACCACATCCAATTTTCCTTAGTGCAATATTGCTTCCCCGGATACCCATAGGTGGTGTCCGGGTAGTCACCCAACTCTGCACCTGTCGCCCCAAAAGAGGGCTCCAGGCCCCACCTTACTTTGTAACCATCTTTCGTCTTCCTGGTTAAAAGCAAGGGTGGGGGAATATCCAGTTCCCCTGGGGAATCATGGATTGGGTTTAATGACTTATGTAATTTAGGTGGGAGAACCTTTTTGCTTTCGCGGTTAGGGCCGTGATTTTCCAGTAGTTCCTCAAGAGTATTTCCCCTCACCGTAGTTGGGGGCACTATGTCTCTAGCCATTTTGCCTAGAGACACCCGCAACATCCCGGGGAGGGAGGGCTTCTCCTTGGAGATTACTCTTTCGGTAGATAACTGGAGACCCGTGACCATTGCTGCGAATTGTTGATGTAGGAACATGACTAGCTTGTCGTCCTCTGACTTGCGGCTTTTATGCCAACAGTGCTGTATTAGCAGTGTCTCGTCATGGGTTAGCCCCAGACCCGCATAATATCCCCAATCGTTTAGTGCATTTCCGTCCCTATTCAACGTCATTCTATACCTCCTTAATCGATCTCTAAAATTGAATCGACAGGAGGCCGGTTCTCCTATTGTGCCATTTCCGCCAAGTTGGATCCCCATAGTCCGGGCCTCACGGCACATAGGGACCAAGGTTCCTTCCTCGCGGATCGCCTTTTTGAGAAACGTGGTTTTATCCAGGTCTCTCCATGGCCTATCTGTTTCATTCAGGCCTCCCTCCACACAGTGCAAGAGAGCATCCATCACTCGGGTCCCAAAGGAGCCGGTGAGTTTGCTTACTTGCTCTGGGTCGAGAACGGGAGCTTCGAATGTGTACAGAGTGTGGCCTCCGGCCAAGGTTTCTCTAAGAATCCATGGCAAGCCAGGTGGGTAGGCTCGGTATCCTCCGGGTCCTGGCTTCTTTTTAGCAAGGACCCAAGGATACCACTTCTTGACCGGAGATAAAGAGAACCCTGAGGCTAGCTTTTCCCGGGCCAATTGTTTTGAACCATGTTTTACCAGAGGTGCAGCCATCAAAGGAATAGCTATTGGCGTATCCTTCTGAGGATTTTCTAGAATATCTAGCATATTTAGAACCTCCATAAGGTTTGCCATTTCCTTTAAGAAAGCATCTAGCTCTCTTTTCTCACTAATGGGCCATTTCGTCACAGTAGTTACAACACGCACCTCTGCTGTTACAGGGTTCAATACTGACATAAATTTGCGACCGTTTTCCAATTTCACTGCCTTAGTCTGATTGACTTGGGTCAGAGAACAATTGGACACTTCCTCCCAAGGTTCCCACTTTGGGTCCCCCTCATAGCGGAAGCGTGTTGTCACGGTCACACAAGCATATGTAGTTCGGGGCCCTTCTACTGTTCTCAGCTTCTGAACCACCTCACTACGTAGCCTGTTTACATTGATTGAGTCTATTTCGTAGTCTAACAATCCTTTTACTTCCTCCTCCCTTTGCTCCGTTAGCTCGGGCCATGTAAGGTGCGAGTTACAGTGCTCGGGATTCATGACGTGACAGTCGATGTCATTCTCCATAAGAGAACACTGGGGTGGTGGCCCTAGCTTTGTTAAGTCCAAAGGAAGGCCTCCATTCTAGGCGTTTTGGAATGACTTCCACAACTCCCAGTGTGTCTGGGGGTTATTCTGTCTCATGCATGGCAGTGGACTTACTATTGTAAGGACACCCAGTACCCCCCCTTCCCTGGTATTCAGGGTAGGGGGAAACTCATATTCCCATTGCACCCGTGTCTGGGGGTGCGACAGGGCCCTTATGAGTCCTAAAGTCACCACCAGAGCCATAGCCGTGAAAGTGACTTTTACTAATAGTTTGGCTGTCATTCGGGTGATACTGATTTTTCGGGGAATTTCTGGAGGAGTAATACCTGTCCTGGGGCCCAGGAAAGTTTCTCTAAAGATTGTATCATAAAAATACTTAAATATTAGTAAAGATACTTTAAAGTTACTAAACTGAGTAAAAATACTTAAAATGAGTAAAAATACTTAAAATGAGTAAAAATACTTAAAAGATGTTAAAATGAGTAAAAACACGTAAAAATCTGTAAAAACACGTAAAAATCAGTAAAAACATTTTAAAGTACTTAAAATGAGTAAAAATACTTTAAAAATACTTTGAAGTCATCAAAGTCTGTAAAAAGTAACTAACGAAATGAACACATGAAAGGCACCACTCTCTTCACACTGGGTGTGATTTTTAACCATTGCCCTGCTAAAGGGGCTGAGGTGGGCCCTGAGGTGGGCCCCGGACACGGGGTGTTCACAGTGGGCCCTCAACCAGCACCCCCCCCCCCCCCCCCAAACACAAATCTGTCAAAGTTACCTAGTATCCCCTAGTATAAAGTATTTTTACTTTACTGGAGTATTTCCAATTTTCATTACTTTTACTTCTACTCCACTACATCTCAGATACAAATATTGTACTTTTACTCCACTACAATTATATGAAAACTTTATTTGCTAGTTACTTTGTAGATTTAGAGTATTATTATTATTATATTATTATAGTCAAAATAAATAAGTATTCGCATGCATAAAGTAATAAATAAAGTAATAAATAAAGTAATAAATATTTGCATGGATAAAGTAATTGCCACAAACGTAATCGATTGTTACGGCCCTTATATGGTCGACTCGAGGTGACGTCATGCAGACAACAAACCCTCATCAAGAGGGAGTGTTTATAAAGACCTGTGAGCGGTTTCTGAGCTTACAGATCTACAGAGTCTACAGCTGCATCCTATTAGAGACGCTTTCCCCTACATTCATACCTCAAGCTAAAGCCGTGTGAGATCAGGCCAGGTCCCGTTGAACTGAACGTTCAGCAAGGCCATGATGTGCTGCTGGAGAGGACAACACCGGCGAGCGCACATCATCATCACCGTGCTCCTGGGTCTCCTGTCGCTCGTGGGAATCCTCGCCTTCTTGGCCTATCATCCCGGGAACCACGGAGACGAGAATCTCGAGTACAGCGGAGACAGTGGAGACAGTGGAGACAGTGGAGACAGTGGAGACAGTGGAGACAGCGGAGACAGCGGAGACAGTGGAGCGCCAACGCTGGCCGACTACAATATAAGCGGCTGGATCGAGAAAGCCGGTCTGGAGGAGCTGCCCGCCGGCCCATTACCCGCCGGCCCGTTCCGCTACATCATTAACCAGGCCAACATATGCCCAGAGGGCGAGGCGCCGCCGTTCCTGGTGCTGCTTATAACCGTGGAGGCCCATCAGGTGGAGCGCCGCGACGCCATACGGCGCACGTGGGGCCAGGAGGGGAGCCCGGGGGGTCCGCGGGTCGTGCGGCTGTTCCTGCTGGGGGCGAAGAAGGAGGAGGACGAAGGCGAGCCGCCGGGACGACGCCTGCAGAGGACCTTGGAGTCTGAGAGTCTGAGGCACGGCGATATCCTCCAGCAGGATTTTATGGATACCTATCGCAACCTGACCCTGAAGACCCTGATGGGCCTGAACTGGGTGGCCAGGCATTGCCCGCGGGCCAGCTACGTCATGAAGACCGACGGCGACGTTTTCGTCAACACAGAGTACCTCGTCCGCGAGCTGCTCAGACCCGAAGTGAAGCCCAGAAAGAAGCTCTTCACGGGTTACGTCTGGCGGGGAGAGAGGCCGGTCCGGGACAAAGACAGCAAGCAGTACCTATCCAAAGAGGAGTACCCGAGCGAGACGTACCCCGAATTCTGCTCCGGGATGGGTTACGTGTTCTCCGGAGACTTGGCGACGGAGATCTACGGAGCCTCTCTGAGCGTCCCTCGCTTCAGCAATGAGGACGTCTACGTTGGGACGTGCTTGGACAGGCTGGGGATCCGGATCACACCGCCGCCAAACCAGTTCTTGTTCCTTCCTTTTGAAGGACCGAGGCCCTTCGACAGGGACAGGTACAGCCACCTGGTCACCTCTCACCCCGTTACGCCCACCGAGATGCTGGACTACTGGCACCGCCTGCACCCGCAGGAGGAGGACGAAGGCGAGCCGCCGGGACGACGCCTGCAGAGGACCTTGGAGTCTGAGAGTCTGAGAGTCTGAGGCACGGCGATATCCTCCAGCAGGACTTCATGGATACCTATCGCAACCTGACCATGAAGACCCTGATGGGCCTGAACTGGGTGGCCAGGTATTGCCCGCGGGCCAGCTACGTCATGAAGACCGACAGCGACGTCTTCGTCAACACCGAGTACCTCGTCCGCGAGCTGCTCAGACCCGAAGTGAAGCCCAGATAGAAGCTCTTCACGGGTCTCGTCTTAGGGGGAAAAAGGCCGTTCCGCAACAAAGACAGCAAGTGGTACGTACCCGAAGAGGAGTACCCGAGCGAGACCTACCCCGACTTCTGCTCCGGGACGGGTTACGTGTTCTCCGGAGACTTGGCGACAGAGATCTACGGAGCCTCTCTGAGCGTCCCTCGCCTCAGCATGGAAGACGTTTACGTGGGGATGTGCCTGGACAGGCTGGGGATCCGGATCACGTCGCCGCCAAATCAGTTCCTGTTTCTTTATGAAGGACCGAGGCCCTTCGACAGGGACAGGTACAGGCGCCTGGTCACCTCTCACCACGTCACGCCCACCGAGATGCTGGACTACTAAGCATCGGTCCATTTGGTTCCATTTGTACACTCTCAGAGTTAAATGAACACTATTGATGATGATACAGTGTAGATTGGGACCCCTAAGAAATCTAAACGGTTGAGTCCCTGGCATATCTTTTCAAAATGGGGGTCCGTGGGCTAATATGTGTCAATTTGCCAGACCCCTAGTGGTTGAAATCTGAATGGCCGGAAATCTGAATGGTTTCTAAACTACGTCCATATATGGACGAAAAGGGGACCGACAAAGCCTCATGCAGGCCTGACCCCCTGGGTCTGTCAAAAATGGGAGATATACAAGCTTGTAGATCTGCTATTTTTGATTTTGGATATTTTTTTTGTTGAAAGATCAAGGACATTTTGTGCAAGTCTTTTCTGATCTGTGCTTCTGGGGGGTCCCTGGTCCCTGGAAAAACGTCTTTTGAGATATTTAGCGCGACACTCTGTGCCGTGCTATGAGCTTGTAGATCTGGTATTTTTGAATAGCCAAAGAAATCTTAAAATGACACAGATGCGTTCCCGGTCTTAATGGGTTAACCATTATTTTATACTTCGGCTATTCAAAGTAGCCAAATCTGTAGATCTGCAATTTTTTTCTTTTATACATATTTTTTCTTATTTCTTAACACATCGAGTGCCATAAACGGTCCGGACCGTTTTTGAGGATCCAAACGAGAAGTGCCGAAAACGGTCCGGACCGTTTTTGACCCAATTCTATTTTTTATACGAGTGGCCCACGTGGGGCGCTAAAACGAAACTTTGACATCACCCAAGGAGTTTCTGAGAAGAAGAGGCTGGATGAGGCTCCATGTCAAAAATCCTTCCGGTCGGCGTTTTCAATGTTATCTCCTCGACTAAAAGCTTAATATCTCCATTTCTTTTTAACGTGGTGGAAACGAGCCGTTTTCGATCGGCGATCACGCTGCAATGGAGGACCGTCTCGCACACACGCTTTGTTTACATGCACTTCCGCGTCGGGGCTTCTACAGCACGAAACGTATAACGCAAGTGGATGGAAGAAATGCAGGCACTCAACGTATAATATTTGAATAAACCTCTGGCACCCAATGTGTTAAGAAGAATGTCATGGGCACCCCCAAATGAATAATGTATTCGTCCCTAAATCCCATCTTTAAATGTTTTGTGCCAGTGGAGCCCCGTACCAGATTTGCGTTGGTAGTAATGTTTCAAAAATCTTCCAAATATTCCACATTTTATTTCAGTTTGTAATGGAAAATAGCACATCAACAAGCTTGTGACAAATGCACATTATATTTATCTGCTTGATCTATGGGTGTTATTTTATACGTGTGATATGTAACATCTGCCTGACTTATGCACGTTATTATTATATCTGATTGATATGTAACATGTTGGACACTAGAGATATATGGACATTTCCTGTTCATGTGAGGGGTAATGGGGCTGAGTGCTGTGGGTGATTGGAACATTGGAGCCACCCGACTTTACAAATAGAGGTGTGGCACGGGGGGAGGGGGAATCGAACAAACAACCCGGGTACCAGAGGGAACGGGTGGAAACGCGGAGGTCTCCGAGGCGCCAGTTTATGCCGTTTACCGAACAAAGTTTAAATGTGATATTAAACTGCACAGCCACGGGAGCGTGGTAGAGAAGAGGACCGTCGCGGGGACTGTTTATTGTTTAACTAAATAGCCGGTGTGCCGTGGCGGACCTCTAAACACTGTGCGTGTGCGTGTTTGTTTATTGTTTATATTTGAATTGTGATCCGCGGGGTTACAAAGGACAGTGGGGTTTGTTTGGGTTGGGGGGGGAGCATGTGAAATAATTGCTGTGCCTTGATTTGTTTGTTTATTAATTTTATTTGTTAGGGAAAGAGACAGGGACAGTAGTTAAAAACCTACACACACATCCGCACGCACACGCACGCACGCACGCACACACGCACGCACGCACACACACACACACACACACACACACACACACACACACACACACACACACACACACACACACACACACACACACACACACACACACTTACTTTTAATAATTTTTATCCCGCGATTTTTGTAACCCAATTTTTTTCACCCGGTGCCAATTTCCTAAGTGATCCTGGGCGCTACACCAGCCCTACACCAGCCCTACACCAGCGCTACACCAGTCCCCTTCAGCCTAGGGAGGCCAGGGCCGAGCTCATGCTTCCTTCAATGCATGAGAGCCAACTGACCTTCTTGTCACCTGACAGGGGGGAGTTTCCCTGGTAGGACGTAGCGCGTGGAAGGAACACGTTATTCCAACCAGTTCCCTTCCCCTCCATCAGGCGCCCCGGCTGTCATGGGGGAGGCGGTATAGCGACCAGGATTACTACATGTTTTTGTGAGGGTATTAACTACCCTAGGAGACACGGGGAGAACATGCAAACTCCACACAGAGTAGGCCCTCCACCCAGGGTATGGGCGCTGATGACGCGGAGGAGAAGACACGCCCCCAGCGCCCACAGCGTCCCCGGCGGGAATCGAACCCAGGACCTTCTAACACACACACACTTACAACACAAACACACACTTACAACACACACACACACACACACACACACACACACACACACACACACACACACACACACACACACACACAGCGCCTCACACACACACACTCGTACACTGCGTTTGCATTGTTGTTCCGTCGCCTCCAATTAAGGACTTTAATCTGGTTCCAATGGCAATTAACCAACACTAATGACAAACAATCAATGACATTGACACGTCTGTTTGCACACGCACATCATGTGTGTGTGTGTGTGTGTGTGTGTGTGTGTGTGTGTGTGTGTGTGTGTGTGTGTGTGTGTGTGTGTGTGTGTGTGTGTGTGTGTGTGTGTGTGTGTGTGTGTGTGTGTGTGTGTGTGTGTGTGTGTGTGTGTGCGTGCGTGGAACCAGGGGGTGGAAGAAGTACTCACAATTTTTTACTTAAGTAAAAGTATCAATATTGCTGTGTAGAAATACTCTTGTTACAAGTATAAAAAAAAAGTCCTGTAATCAAAATTTGACTTGAGTAAAAGTACAAAAGTATTGGCATCAAAAAGTAAAAGCAGTCATTGTGCAGAATGTCCCATTTCACAACTTCAAAATGTATAAACAGTCTTTTACACCACTGGTATTTGTAACCCCCCCCCCCCCCTCTCCCAGGCTTTAATTTAAGGAGTTGACACAATCTGTGGGAGATAATTACACGGCTGGCTGCGCTGCACTAACGAGCCCTAATTGAGTTGGATTTACTTTAATCCATGTACACCGGGAACGCATCTCTGTCATTTTCAGATTTATTGGGATATTCAAAAAAATTGCAGATATACAAGCATTTATATATATATATATATATATATATATATATATATATATATATATATATATATATACCGTATTCAAAGATTTGCACACATTTTCACTACTCCCCCCCCCCCCCCCCCCCCCCCCAAAATAGCAGATCTACAAGCTCATAGCGCGGCACTAGATCTGCTATTTTTGAATAGCCAAAGACATAAAATAAAATGTCACAGATGCGTCCCCCGGTGTTAATGTGTTAAGCAGCGACAAACATCCAGCAGCGCTCTGCTCTGCAGTCAAGGTTATGGAGACAACTCTGTTATTGTTGTCTCTCTCTGACGTAATTCAATCACATGGAACAAACAGTGGGGAGTACATTTACTCAAATACTGTATAGGGATGCAAATTATCGATTGATTAATTAATTAATAGTTGATAACCTTATCGATCGTTTTAACCGATTAATTGATAAGCTGCGTTTTTTTTTTTTCTAGGACCAAAAGGAAAATTCTCGTCCGAAACAGAAAATGAGTGCAGAAACATAATTGCCTTCATGTATATAACATTAACGAGCATCAACGAGCATCAGCTGGACACCAATTTGGGAACCCATCACCAAATAAAAAAGGAAAAACAGCGCCCTCTGCTGTTTTTTACTCTTTCACTTGGCTCTGGGGGGAGCTAAATGGAGCACCCGTGCGCAAGGAAACCGGGGTTTTGGTCTGCCTTCAGCCTTTCACTTCCGGTGGTGCGACTATGTTTTCATTCCCACTAACAATATTTCTACACGGAACACTAACACCACTTCTCCCAGAGAACATGGATGGTTTTGGTTATAAGCCCACTTAGTTTCTATGATGAAAGAAAATATGAATATCTTTCCGTGGTTTTGTCTGCTCCGAGGACGCTATTGTTAAATGAGTTTCGGTTTGTTTCTAGTGGGGAAGGATCGGCAGACACGTAAAATCCCGCCCACTACATTTGATTGGGTAAAGCGCGGCCAGCTTCCTGATCTGAAGGCAATTCCACTTGTAGGCCAGTTCGTACGCGATATGACGAACCCCCCCACCAGTGGTGGAAAGTAACCAAGTACATTTACTCAAGTACTGTACTTAAGTAAAATTTTGAGGTATTTGTACTTTACTTGAGTATTTCCAATTTCCAATACGTTTACTTCTACTCCACTACATCTCAGAGGCAAATATTGTACTTTTACTCCACTACATTTATTTGAAAACTTTAGTTACTAGTTACTCTTCAGATATAAATTATGATAATAATGAAACATACATTAACCACTTTAACCCTATTTTATACCTAGGCTATTTGAAAATAGCCGATCTACAAGCTCACAACGCGTCGCATCGCGACGCGTTGTGAGCTTGTAGATCTGCTATTTTCAAATATTTAGTACTTTTACTTTTGGTACTTTAAGCGCATTTTGATGCCAATACCTTTGTACTTTTACTCAAGTACATTTTTAATTCTGGACTTTTACTTGTAACAGATTATTTTTACATTGCAGTATTGGTACTTTTACTTAAGTAAATAATTTGAGTACTTTTTCCACCACTGAGTCTGTCTCATTTCTCTGCAAAAACCCTTGAATATGATGGAATATGATTAAGGGTGACACTGATTATGGTAAACTCACATTATACAACAGGTAGTTCCGACCAAGCAATCTGACTGGTTGAAATGGCTATCTAGCCGTGCTTCAAACCAGCATGATAGCACGGGCCTAATCACATTAATAAATCACTCCGCACTGCAGTCCGCACCAGATTAGACCATTTATGGCACAGCTGTGCTGTGACGTCACGCTGTCCCACGGTAGGAAAACAAACAGACGAAAACAAACAGCACGGCTAAAATAGCCGATCTATACAAGTTAACAACGCGTCGCCAGGTATCGCACGGCGAAAATAGCCGATCTACAAGTTCACAACGCGTCGCCATCGCGACTCGTTGTCAGCTTGTAGATCAGTTATTTTGGCCATGTGACACGGTCGTACGACGGAGCATATAGCCTACTGGAATTCATTCCACTGCGCCAGCATTGATAGCTCAGCTGTGTTGATGAGACTGTGTCTCAGAACGCTGCTACAGGGACTATTTAACGTCTCAGTCAAATAAACTCTTCTCTTTACAGGGAAACAGATAATAGCGAAGCATTTTTATTATGAATTGCCCCACAATGTGAATACGTTTGGATGTGTTTTGTTGGTAACTGTTGTATAATCGCAATATTACACTCGAGGGTGTGCTTTACCTACATTATTGGCACTTCAGTGATGCTCGCGGAACTCGGCTTCGCCTCGTTCCTGACCGCATCACTGGCGTGCCAATAATGACGGTAAAGCACACCCTCTCGTGTGATATTGCTTAATTTGATATCACACACACCGTACTTCTAACTTTCACTAGCCCTCCCCAGAAAAAATAAATAAATAAAAAAACGTTGTAGTTGTTGTACTACTTTTATTGTGTTTGTTTGGTTCGGGGGCTGTGTGTGTGTGTGTGTGTGTGTGTGTGTGTGTGTGTGTGTGTGTGTGTGTGTGTGTGTGTAGTGGGGGTGATTTATATGAGCTCTGCCAGCTTGGAGCCTCTGGGACATATTTTTTTTACTGATACAAAATGCATCATCCTCTCAAAGATGTGTGTGTGTGTTAGAGAGCGTTTCAGCGCACACAGCAGGTCTAATCATTTTCCTTCTAACAGGAGCTTGTGTAGAGGCACTACATCTATAGAGCCTGGCTCTCAGATGTGTGTTGTCTTTGTGCGTTTGAATGTGTGAGTCATAATATGTTTTACACAGATTACACCTCGCACCGTACTGTGTGTACCAGTGGTGGAAAGTAACTAAGTACATTTACTTAAGTACTGTACTTAAGTACAATGTTGAGGTATGTGTACTTTACTTGAGTATTTCCAATTTCCAATACTTTTACTTCTACTCCACTACATCTCAGAGGCAAATATTGTACTTTTACTCCACTACAATGATTTGAAAACTTTAGTTACTAGTTACTTTTCATATATAAATTATGATATTATGAAACATACATTAACCACTTTAGCCCTATTTTATACCTAGGCTATTTGAAAATAGCCGATCGAGCTTGTAGATCTGCTATTTTCAAATATTTAGTACTTTTACTTTTGGTACTTTAAGTACATTTTGATGCCAATACTTTTGTACTTTTACTCAAGTAATTTTTTTATTCTGGACTTTTACTTGTAACAGAGTATTTTTATATTGCAGTATTGGTACTTTTACTTAAGTAAAGAATTTGAGTACTTCTTCCACCACTGGTGTGTACGTACCTAAAACAATACCAGTGTGCCGTGCCGAAAGGCATTGCGGCGCTCAAATGAGCATGTAGGTTTCTTTCAAATGTTCATAACATTTCTATATATGTGTTTTTTTTCCTATATCTGACCACTTAACACGTTGATTAAAGGTTTTGATTGATCATTAAGGAATGAACATGCTCTGAAAATGCCACACGCCCCCCCCCAGCTGACCAATCCAGACCTAATCCAGAAAAGGTTGTAAATGTACTGGTTTACATGTTTAGCGGTCTTGCAGTCTAGCGGTCTAGTGGTTTAAACAAAGACACGTGGACAGGAAGTGGAGGGCTGAGGGCGAACCCCACGGCCAACATCCTGTTATCCACATTCTATCGGGAGGTCCCCCCAGAGGCAAATTCAAAGGAAAACAAAACAGCGGAGGGCGGTGTTTTTTTCTTTTTTTTGTGACTATGGGTTCCCGGATAGGTGGTCTAGCGGTCAAACGGACTAGCAACCTTGTGGTCAAGTGGTCAAGCGGTCTAGTGGTCTAGCGGTTAAGCGGTCTAGTGGTCTAGCGGCCTTGTGGTCTAGTGGTGTTGTGGTCAAGTGGTCTAGCGGTCAAGCGGTCTAGTGGTGTTGTGGTCAAGTGGTCTAGTGGTGTTGTGGTCAAGTGGTCTAGTGGTGTTGTGGTCAAGTGGTCTAGTGGTGTTGTGGTCTAGTGGTGTTGTGGTCAAGCGGTCTAGTGGTCAAGTGGTCAAGTGGTCTAGCGGTCTAGTGGTGTTGTGGTCTAGTGGTCTAGTGGTGTTGTGGCCAAGTGGTCTAGCGGTCAAGCGGTCTAGTGGTGTTGTGGTCAAGTGGTCTAGTGGTGTTGTGGTCAAGTGGTCTAGTGGTGTTGTGGTCAAGTGGTCTAGTGGTGTTGTGGTCTAGTGGTGTTGTGGTCAAGCGGTCTAGTGGTCAAGTGGTCTAGCGGTCTAGTGGTGTTGTGGTCTAGTGGTCTAGTGGTGTTGTGGTCAAGCGGTCTAGTGGTGTTGTGGTCAAGTGGTCTAGTGGTGTTGTGGTCAAGTGGTCTAGTGGTGTTGTGGTCAAGTGGTCTAGTGGTGTTGTGGTCTAGTGGTGTTGTGGTCAAGTGGTCAAGTGGTCTAGCGGTCTAGTGGTGTTGTGGTCTAGTGGTCTAGTGGTGTTGTGGCCAAGTGGTCTATTGGTGTTGTGGTCAAGTGGTCTAGCGGTCTAGCAGTCTAGCAGTCTAGTGGTCTAGTGGTGTTGTGGTCAAGTGGTCTAGTGGTCTAGTGGTCAAGTGGTCTAGTGGTGTTGTGGTCAAGTGGTCAAGTGGTCTAGCGGTCTTTGCGGTTAAGCGGTTAAGCGGTCTAGTGGTTTTCATAAAACCAAAAGAAATCAAAAGAAGCCTGTGACCAGAGCCCTGGGGAGCGTTGGTTTGTTTTTCTTGTTCTAAAGGCTCACTGATTAAAAACAAACTGAGATCCACCGCCGGGACAAAACAAACAAACACTCACACGTCTTTTAGAAAAGTGACTTTGTTAAGGGATCTGGAACTCACTCCAATGTTATTGCTCTCGTCAAAAAGAATCACAGCATGAAAGACAGAAAGAAAGAAGCTCTCCTGAGCTGCAGGGTAAGCGTATTTCTTTAACCCATGAAGACCGGGAACGCATCTGTGTCATTTCTAGATTTCTTTGGGCTGTTCAAAAATAGCAGATCTACAATATATGAGTGCCGCGCTACGAACTTGTAGATCTGCATTCTTTTTTTTTTTTAATCGTGAAAGTTTGTGCAAATCTTTGATGTGTATATATATATATTTTTTTTAAAGCCAACATTTGTAACTCAAATCTTTGCTTCTGGGGGGATTCTACAAATATCTTCTGAATCCCAACATTTTTTTTTTGTATGTTTGAAACGTATGTTTCTATATCTAGTGATTCTCTAACTTTTTCCTGTCAAGGACCCTCAAGATGATATATATTTGGCCGCGGACCCCCATCTCGAAATATCTATTTCCATGGACCCCCCATGAAGCAAAGACTGGAGTTAAAAACGATCGCTTTAAAAAAATATGTATATATATATATATATGTATATATATATATATATATATATATATATATATATATGTATATATATATATATATATATTCAAAGATTTGCACAAATTATCACCATTTTTCATAAAATAGCAGATCTACAAGCTTGTAGATCTGCTATTTTTGAATAGCCCAAAGTATAGAATAATAATTACAGGTGCGTTCCCGGTTTGACTCGGTTAATCAGAGCTTTTCAGTGCGGCTGCTTTGAATGTGAATGTGAAACGCTGAGGTCATCGTGTTTACGTCCGTTTATTGGATTTACATTTTATTTTCCCAAAGAATAAATTCACATAAGATTAGACTAGAGAGAGGTGTGTGTGTGTGTGTGTGTGTGTGTGTGTGTGTGTGTGTGTGTGTGTGTGTGTGTGTGTGTGTGTGTGTGTGTGTGTGTGTGTGTGTGTGTGTGTGTGTGTGTGGTGGAAAAAGTGGTGTTTTACTTCAGTAAAAGTATCAATACTGCAATGTAGAAATACTCTGTTACAAGTAAAAGTCAGAAGTTACTTGAGTATATTGGTGCAAAAAGTATTGGTATCAAAATATACTTATAGACAGTACCAAAGTAGAAAGTACTCAATACGTAGAATGTCCCATTTCACCGGTTTTCATATGTATACAAATATTTTTGAAAATAGCCGATCTACAAGCTCACAATGCGTCGCATCGCGACGCATTGTGAGCTTGTAGATCGGCTATTTTCAAATGCCGAAATGTATATAGGGCTGAAGTGGGTAATATATATATATATATATATATATATATATATATATATATATATATATTTTTTTTTTTTTATTGTTAAATTATTTGTACTTTTTCTGTAAAGCACTTATTGTTGCTCTATAAAGCACTTTGAGCTGCATTTCATGTCATGAAAGGTGCTCTACAAATAAAGTGTATTATTATTATTACTATTATTAGATGACGGGAGACGCTGCTGGAAGGCTGAAGGCTCAACCCGAGGAGGTGGAGATCTGGAGATGTGTCTGCATGGGGGGGGGGGATTCCTCCGCGCCGATGGCCCTTCTTCGGTGGATCTCCACCGTGGATCGATTGCTGATTGACGCAGAATTCCACGTGTTTTTCCACGTGCGTACACTTGGGTGTGTCAGGGTGTGTCTTCGGCGGTCTCCACCGGTTGGTCTCCGCCGAAAGACCTCGGTCCGCCGGGGGGTTTCCTCTGAAGACGACTCAAAGTAAGGAACCTCTGTAGGGCCGTCACCATTATGACGTTTAACTTGACCACCAATTGTCGCTCAAATAATTGCGATTTAACGATTTAATTGCGTCGTACTAAACTTTGCCTGGCTTTTTGGGCGGTGAAACCGCCCCTATATGTGAGGTTTGGACATTGCACCCCCCCAACCCTGCGCTGTGATTGGCCACCAGTGTACCCCCCTAACCCTGCACCGTGATTGGCCAATCACAGTCTATTCAGGACTGTGATTGGCTAGTGAAACATGACACATGTGCATAGCCCTATAAATAGGACTATGCACTTAAAAAAAAACACATTTATGTTTTTTTTAAAGTTAGGGGTGTACAATGGTTGGTCCACAATATTACTTTTCTTTAAGTGAACTTCCATCACTGTGTTGACCACTGTGACCACACCGCCCACTTCACACTGGGTGTGCTTTTTTAGGCTTTTTTTGGAAAATGTTTGAAAATATATGAACATTTTTCAACATGGAAACGATTATGACTATTATCCCCAAAAAGTACTTGTGATTATGTAAAAATTGTGACGGTCGTAATTTTTCCTTTTCCTTTGCTGGATGCTGCAGTTGCTTCATGCTGCAGTTTGTTGGATGATGCTTGTGGTGTACTTTGTTCGTGTTGGATGGATGCTGATGTGTCGTATGCGTGCTGATGTGGTTAAAGATGTTGCTCTTTTTTTCAGGTTTGAAGGCCGACGTTGAATCTACGGCTATGTTGGTACTGTAGTTTTTGTTTCACAGGTTGAATCTACGAGGTAGTTTTTGTTTTACAGGTTGTAGTACGACTACAGTATGTTGGTAGTGTTGCGGCTGTTATTGTGTGTGTGTGTGTGTGCAGTGGTGGCTTATCCAACGGGCTTGAGGTGCTGAAACACAGGGCACCAAGCTTTGGGGGGCACGAAACGGCGTGAAGAAAAAAAAAACAGTGAACATTTCGACCCGCTGGTCATCAAATTATTGTTTTAGGAGTCTAAGCTACGAGCTTGTAGATCTGCATTTTTTTTTTATCTCGATTTCTTTTTTGCAAATCTTTGAATCTTTGAATCTATATATTACTCAACTCTGTAACCCTGGAACTAAATATTTTCAGATGGTTTAAGGGTTCTTGACGTGAAAAAGTTTGAGAACCACTGATATTATAGCAACATACATTTAAAAAACAAACAAAACAACTGTTAGGATTTAGAAGACATTTGTAGAATCCCCCAGAAGCAAAGATTTGAGTTACAAATGTTTGCTTTTAAAATATATATATATATATATATATATATATATATATATATATATATATATATATATATATATATATATATATATATATATATACTTAAAGATTTGCACCATTTATCACGATTTATCTAAAATAGCCAAATACATTTAAAAAATGACACGGATGCGTTCCCGGCTTGAATTAGCCTGGTAAACCCTCCCTCCGGAAATCTCATTTCTATTTGATTCCTGGAGTGAGTCTGGCATGAACCGCCTCTCTGCAATATTGGCTGTGTACGCCAAACGGACGAGCCTATCAGCGTCGTCGCTCATTGTTCTGTGATTGACAGCTTACGTTGGCCAATCAGGTGGCGAGTTCGAGTGAGCCCAAAACACGAACGGCAGCCATCTTTTTCTTGTGCGCTATTTTCTCCGCAATTTTTTTACTTCAAAAAGCTCTCTAACTTCTATTTTGAGGCACGGAATTTACTTATAAGATATCGTTTGGATAGAATTTAGTTGTTTAACTTCATATATGTGGTCAAATAATCATGACAAAGCCTATTTAAAAATAAAAATGTAGAGAACCGGTAGGGGCGGGCAGTGACACCCATCTATCCGAATAAGGCAACCCATTTTGGGCATGGATCGTCTCAAAAGTCTCGTTGCGTCACATTAGACTGGTGAACTGCTGATTGGCTGAAGGGGAAAAATTATCATTGGCTGAAGGGGTTGTCAGTCAACGGTATTACTCCCGCCCAACTCCAGCACAGCCAATATTACAGAAAGGCGGATCAGGCCAGACTCACTCCTGAAATCAAATGGAAATGAGATTTCCGGAGGGAGGGTTTACCAGGCTAGGCTTGAATGGGTTAGCCATGCGATTCCACGGTACATTCCACATGCCCATAAGGGTCTGTAACTGTTTATATAGCACATGAGTCTTCAACAGGCCCCTACCGGGGGTCCAGGACCCCCTGCAGGGGCCTGTAAGGGGGTCCTCAGAGTTGCTTCAGGGGGGGGCTGCAAAATCTCTGTGTGGTAGGATTATATATATATATATATATATATATATATATATATATATATATATATATATATATATATATATATATATATGAGACACACACACACACACACACACACACACACACACACACACACACACACACACACACACACACACACAGCGTCGTAAAGTTATTTTTAGTTTACTAGAGTATTTCCAATTTTCAGTACTTTTGAGTTCTACTCCACTACATCTCAGAGGCAAATATTGTACTTTTACTCCACTACAATTATTGGACAACTTTAGCTCCTAGTTACTTTGTAGATTTTAAATATTATTACAAAACATACATTAACCACTTCAGGCCCATAGACTTTGGCTATTTGAAAACAGCAGATCTACAAGCTCACAACGTGTTGCAATGCAACGCGTTCTAAGCTTGTAGATCTGCTGTTTTCAAATTGATTTCATACATTTTGAAAACATGAAATGGAAGATTTCTGCGTAATTACTATAGCAATACATTTTGATACCTTTTGTACTTTTACTCAAGCGCATTTTGAATTTCTGACTTTTACTTGTAACAGAGTAGTTTCTACATTGCAGTATTGATACTTCAACTTAAAGTAATACAATGCAGGTCCACAAATAACGATTTTTAGCAGCTTCTGCTGGTCATTACCATCACTGCAGGTCGTTTGTTTATTCCTGCGTTACCCAGAACTCCATTTGTTTTCACCGGAAGACGGAAGCGATTCAAAAAGCGTTCTTTTAATTGTTTTATACCTCTATCTGCGGATCGTTTCTCTTAGCCAGTGGAGCTTTAGTTACCGTGAGCTGCGTTTTCTTTTGCTGTTGTTTTTCGATCTTCAAATCCTACAATCTCTTAAAAACAGCGTGAGATTCATTTTTTGTTATTAGCGCGGTAGTTCCTGGCCAAACAGGAAACCGGTGCGGTAGTTCCTGGCCAAACAGCGAAACCGGTGCGGTAGTTCCTGGCCAAACAGGAAACCGGTGCGGTAGTTCCTAGCCAAACAGGAAACCGGTGCGGTAGTTCCTGGCCAAACAGGAAACCGGTGCGGTAGTTCCTAGCCAAACAGGAAACCGGTGCGGTAGTTCCTGGCCAAACAGGAAACCGGTGCGGTAGTTCCTAGCCAAACAGGAAACCGGTGCGGTAGTTCCTGGCCAAACAGCGAAACCGGTGCGGTAGTTCCTGGCCAAACAGGAAACCGGTGCGGTAGTTCCTGGCCAAACAGGAAACCGGTGCGGTAGTTCCTGGCCGAACAGGAAACCGGTGCATTTCCGTTTCCGCTTTCCGGCCGGATGACGTCATTTTCGCGGGAATGACTACCCTAGCCACCGTTTCAATAGAAAATAGTTTATAAAAGGCTTTCGGGGGTGAAATTCATGGAGTGGTTGTTGTGAAACATTTGCCACTCACAAAAGATATGCAATTTAACTTTAGTTTTGTTGAAAAAGTTACCTAGTATTACTTTAAGTAAATCATTTGAGTACTTTTTCCACCACTACAACACACACACACACACACACACACACACACACACACACGCGCGCATGCACGCACAAACGCACAATGCGGGAAGTTAACACAGAACCTGGCGTCGGGGTACAACTTGTTGCCGGCGGGCAGAGATGTTATTTCATTGTGAGTGAAGGCTTTAACAGAGAAAGGTCTGTGTGAGTCTCTCTAATAGAATGAAGGATATAGAGAAGTATTGATCAGAACTCACTGCTGGGAAGAAAACATACCTCCCTCCCTGTCTGCTGTCCATCATCCAGCCTAACTTTAAAATTGGCAGTGGTGTAAAGTAATTAAGTACATTTACTCAAGTACTGTATACTTAAGTACAATTTTGAGGTACCTTTACTTTACTGGAGTATTTCCACTTGTCTATACTTTTACTTCTACTCCACTACATCTCAGAGGCAAATATTGTACTTTTACTCCACTCCAATTATTTGAACACTTTAGTTACTAGTTACTTTGCAGATATAAATGATTACATTATAAAACATACATTAACCACTTTTTATACATAGGCTATTTGAAAATAGCCGATCTACAAGCTCACACCACGTAGTACTTTGTAGATCTGCTATTATCAAACATTTTACTTTTGTTACCAACACTTTTGTACTTTTACTCAAGTAAATTTAGAATTCCGGTCTTTTGCTAGTAACAGAGTACTTCTACATTGCAGTATTGATACTTTTACTTAAGTAAAACATTTGAGTACTTTTTCCACCACTGGTGGTGATTTAATCTCACAGTTTTAAGGTGGAAGTGTTAGTGCACAATAACATTGGAAGGGTCGGCGCTGGTCCAAAGCCCTGGATTTCAGAAAGGAAATTGATTTATACATTTTTAACTAGACAGTGGTAAAAAACACACGTTGTGTATTGAATTTGTGTGTGTCTGTGTGTGTGTGTGTGCGTTTGTGTTTGTGAGCATGCACAATCGTGTGTATGTGGTGTGTGTGTGTGTGTGTGTGTGTGTGTGTGTGTGTGTGTGTGTGTGTGTGTGTGTGTGTGTGTGTGTGTGTGTGTGTGTGTGTGTGTGTGTGTGTGTGTGTGTGTGTGTGTGTGTGTGTGTGTGTGTGTGTGTGTGTGTGTGTCCACAGTGGATGGTAATACAGTGTGTGTGTGTGTGTGTGTGTGGTGTGTGTGTGTGTGTGTGTGTGTGTGTCCACAGTGGATGGTAATACAGTGTGTGTGTGTGTGTGTGTGTGTGTGTGTGTGTGTGTGTGTGTGTGTGTGTGTGTGTGTGTGTGTGTGTGTGTGTGTGTGTGTGTGTGTGTCCACAGTGGATGGTAATACAGTGTGTGTGTGTGTGTGTGTGTCCACAGTGGATGGTAATACAGTGTGTGTGTGTGTGTGTGTGTGTGTGTGTGTGTGTGTGTGTGTGTGTGTGTGTGTCCACAGTGGATGGTAATACTGTGTGTGTGTGTGTGTGTGTGTGTGTGTGTGTGTGTGTGTGTGTGTGTGTCCACAGTGGATGGTAATACTGTGTGTGTGTGTGTGTGTGTGTGTGTGTGTGTGTGTGTGTGTGTGTGTCCACAGTGGATGGTAATACAGAGTGATGGTCCATTCTAGGCTCAGCACCCTGTCTGTCCCATGATGATGACAGATGAGTCCTTGTGTCCCCTGATGATGATGATGATGATGATGATGATACTAATGCATTCACCTCACATTGATGCTCTCTGATATCTGTGTGAAGGAACCAACGACGAGAGAGAGAGAGAGAGAGAGAGAGAGAGAGAGAGAGAGAGAGAGAGAGAGAGAGAGAGAGAGAGAGAGAGAGAGAGAGAGAGAGAGAGAGAGAGAGAGAGAGAGAGAGAGAGAGAGAGAGAGAGAGAGAGAGAGAGAGAGAGAGAGAGAGAGAGAGAGAGAGAGAGAGAGAGAGAGAGAGAGAGAGAGAGAGAGACGCACCCACAGATAGACAGAGTTTCAGAATCAGGTTTATTGTCACATCACAGCGGTGGTGGAAAAAGTACTCAAATTCTTTACTTAAGTAAAAGTATCAGTACTGCAATATAGAAGTACTCCGTTACAAGTAAAAGTACAGAATTCAAAATGTTACTTGAGTAAAAGTACAAAAGTATTGGTATCAAAATGTACTTAAAGTACCAAAAGTAAAAGTACTAGAATGTTTGAAAATAGCAGATCTAAAAGCTCAGCTCACAACGCGTCGCATCGCGACGCGTTGTGAGCTTGTAGATCGGCTATTTTCAAATAGCCTAGGTATTAAATAGGGCTAAAGTGGTTCATGTATGTTTCATAATATCATAATTGATAATTGCAAAGTAACTAGTAACTAACATTTTCAATTAATTGTAGTGGAGTAAAAGTACAATATTTGCCTCCGAGATGTAGTGGAGTAGAAGTAAAAGTATAGACAATTTGTAAATACTCCAGTAAAGTAAAAGTACCTCAAAATTGTACTTAAGCACATTACTTGAGTAAATGTACTTAGTTACTTTACACCACTGCATCACAGGTTTACAAAGTAAAAAAGTGGGTTTTGTCAATGCGTTCCCATCGTAACGTTATTTCCATAGAAAGAAGAGGGGGAGGAAGAGGAGGAGGGGGGGGGGGGGGGCAAGTGTGTGAAGGGATATCAAACGAGAGAACAACAAAAAGGCCAAACAAGTTATCTACATATTTACACTATAGTGCCTGAGATAAGATATGAAAAAGGTGCCTGAGCACAGCAGAGCAAGACACCGCTCCTGATGAGAAGGATACGGCGATACGGTGCCTTGCATGGTTTTCTCTGCTGTGTGTGTGTGTGTGTGTGTGTGTGTGTGTGTGTGTGTGTGTGTGTGTGTGTGTGTGTGTGTGTGTGTGTGTGTGTGTGTGTGTGTGTGTGTGTGTGTGTGTGTGTGTGTGTGTGTGTGTGTGTGTGTGGCCGAGTGAAATGCACATTGTCTGTGTCTCTGTCTGTCTGTACGTTTCACAGGCAGACAGACAGACAGACAGCAGACTTAATTGAAAGCCGAGGGGAGTAAATGAGCAAAGAAAAATAAAACATTCAAACACTATTAACAACTCCCCCTCCACACACACACACACACACACACACACACACACACACACACACACACACACACACACACACACACACACACACACACACACACACACACACACTGCATTATGCATATATGCAGTGCCTATAGACTGTGTCGGACAGACTCCTCACTGTAGCGCTCCCAGCTCTTTCATCCAGTCCTTCATTGTTGTGTTGATTAATGTCATTGCCGGAGAGCAGAGCAGCAGCTGTGTGCTTCTAGCAGAGAACAGCTTCTGGAGGAAGAAGAGCCCATGATGGCTGAATACCTCCAAAAAATATATATACATAGCAGAAACCTTTAATCTCCATAATTTAACTTTGTGGTGTTTTTTTTTCTCTGTACTTAAAGGCATACTAGGTAACGTTTTCAACAAAACTAAAGTTAAATTGTATATCTTTTGTGAGTGGCAAAAGTTTCACAACACCCACTCCATGAATTTCACCCCCGGAAGCCTTTTATTTATATATTTACTATTGAACGGTGAAGGGGGGGACTTTCCCGGGAAAATTACGTCATCTGGCCGGAAAACGGAGGTGGAAATGCACTGGTTTCCTGTTTGGCCAGGAACTACCGCAACGGTTTCCTGTTTGGCCAGGAACTAACGCGCTAATAACAAAAAGGAACCTCACGCTGATATGTAGGATTGGAAGATCGAAAAAGAACAGAAAAAGAAAGCACAGCTCATGGTAACTAATGCTCCACTGGCTAAGAGAAACGATCCGCAGATAGTATAAAACAATTAAAAGATCGCTTTTTGAAACGCCTCCGGCTTCCGGTGAAAACAAATGGAATTCTGGGTAATCGAGGACTACGGAAATTGTATGCAGTGACGGTAGTGACCAGCAGAGGTTGCTAAAAATCGTTATTTGTGAATCTGCATTGTACAACTTTAATGATAATAATAATGAATTGCATTTTTACGGCACTCTTCTAAGTACTCAAACTTACTCAAAGCGCTTTACAATGGTTCATTCATTCATACATACAGGGGGGGGGACATTGGGAGGTGGAGCGGCGAACAGTCGACGCCAGCGTCCCCACTTTTTCCCACATTCACACACCAATGGTGGCAAGCTAGCGCCGACCGAATCATTGGAGGCAATGTAGGGTTCAGTGTCTTGCCCAGGGACACTTCAATGTAGGGTTCAGTGTCTTGCCCAGGGACACTTCAATGTAGGGTTCAGTGTCTTGCCCAGGGACACTTCGACATGTGGAAAGGAGGAGCTGGGATTCGAACCGCCGACCCATGGATCATTGGACGACCTGCTCTACCTCCTGAGCCACAGCCGCCCTAAACTTTCATCGTACTAAAGCAGGGGTCTTCAACAGGGGGTCCAGGACCCCTAGGTGGGTCCTCAGAGTTACTACAGGGGGGGGGTCGGCCAAATCTTTGTGTCATATGATTTTTTTGTTTTTTTTTACATGAATTAACAACTTGAACCCTAGCGTCCCTTTTGTGAGGAGAACTTTAGCCAACAATAGCAGATCTACAAGGATCTGCAGATCTACAACGCCAAGGTGTTGTGAGCTTGCAGATCTGCTATTTTTTGGCAAAGAGGTGTAGAGGGAAAAAAGTCAACCAATCATGTACAAAAAATAAATACATTTATTGAAACACTCTTTATGATGGAAGAACAAATTTGTGTTTTTTTTAAAGTTATGGTTTCTTATATAGGGCTATGCACACGATGTGTCATGTGACACTGGCCAATCACAGTCCTGAATAGACTGTGATTGGCCAATCACGGTGCAGGGTTAGGCGGGGTACATTTTTGGCCAATCACAGTGCAGGATTTGTTGTACAAATATCCAAACCTCACTTATAGGGGCGGTTTCACCGCCCAAAAAGAGCAGATCAAGTAAATAAAAGGTCCTTAGCCTGAAAAGCGTTGAAGACCCCTGTACGACAGCGTCACACAGACGCATCAGAAGTAGCAGATCCCTAAGGCAGAACGCGGCACCAAACCACACATTTCGAGCTTGTAGATCTGCTACTTACTTTTATTTATTTTTTTGAATTTGAACCCCGAAAAGTAACCGTTTTTAGAGCAAATGAGGTTTTGTATACCCGTCACCTCCAGTACGTTGTGCTGGAGTCTCCATTCCGGCCGCCTGCTTCCTCTCCAAGAAGAAACAAAGTTGTTGATATGAAGAGAATACTTACATCTGTGGTTCTGGTTCAAGGTCAGGTCCGTCTGTCCATCTCTTTGCCTCCCATGTGTCTGTCTGCCCGTCTGTCTGTCTGTCTCTTAGGGCATTCACCGAATAGTCGAATATTCGAATATTCAAATATCAAACCACTATTCGATTATTCGATACAAAAAAAAAAAAAAAAACGTTTATTTTTTTTTAGATTTTTTTTTGTTTTTGTGTCTTTTCTACAGCAGACATGCAGCTGTGAGCTCTGGTGTGACGTCAACTCGCATTCCTTGAGTTGAGCCATCAATGCCATTGAAAAAATAAAAATAAAAAAAATATATATATTATTTTATTTTTTATAATCAAATCGATTAATCAAATATTCGAATACTTATAGGTCGAATAATTTGAATACTAAAAATCACTATTCGTGAATGCCCTACTGTCTCTTCACGTGAGAAGTGAAAAATGTAGGTGAATGGGAAATCGTAATGTACATTTGCAAAATCGTGACTAGCCTTCTTATTAGGGATGCCCGATATTATCGGCCTCCCGATATTAGCGTATGCATTTAATATCGGAAAATATCTATCGTTTAAAAATAATAATTATAATAATATTTTCTTGTTTAAATAAGTTACAGGAGTTCTTACTGTATGGTGTGTGTGATATGAAATGTAAGCTTACCATAATCACAGTAATCCTTAATCATATTCCATCATATTCAAGGGCTGAGAAATACAGAATACAGAAGCACTGCAGAAGGCAGGTGTGTGTGTCTGTGTCCAGCTGACGCTCGTTAATGTTATAGGCATCAAAGCAAGTATGCTTCTATTGCACTGTCAAATAGACCAACATCTAATCTAAGATTAGTGGGACTCATTCAAATGACCACCAGTGAGTCCCGGGACTCACTTTATTGAAAACCTAACAACATCACTGTATTATATTAGATGTATTAGGTATTAAATTGATATTATAGCTATTTTATTGTATTAGATGTCATGCTGTTCACTGACAACTAGTTGACTTTGGTGAAAAAGCATATATCGGTATCAGTTGATATCGATATCGGAAATTAGGAGTTATCGGTATATCGGATATCGGTAAAAAAGTCAATATCCAACATCCCTACATAGCTGTGTAATTTGAGGAATACAGAAAAATGACACAATGTTTATTCATCAGAACTTCACCAATAGAGATGGCAATGGCAAGCTGTGTGTGTGTGTGTGTGTGTGTGTGTGTGTGTGTGTGTGTGCGAGCGCGAGCGTGCATGTGCTGTAGTTGTGTAGGTGTAGAGCATGAATGTGTATCATAAAAGAGCCTCAATGCAACACGTTAATCCTCTTCATCTTCATGATGATGATGTCGCTCCCTCTTTCAGATCATCCAGGTTTGTGTTGTAAAGGTTTGGAGTCTTTCCTCCTACATGATGCTGCCTTTAGGGATTACAGTGATTTAATCCCTTTCATGGTCTCTCAGCCGGCTTTGTAGAAACACCTCTTTGTTGTCACTGTGTCGAACATGGAGGAGACAACAGACCTGTCAACACTATGCTGGTCTCACTGTGTCCAACATGGTGGAGACAACAGACCTGTCAACACTATGCTGGTCTCACTGTGTCCAACATGGTGGAGACAACAGACCTGTCAACACTATGCTGGTCTCACTGTGTCCAACATGGAGGAGACAACAGACCTGTCAACACTATGCTGGTCTCACTGTGTCCAACATGGTGGAGACAACAGACCTGTCAACACTATGCTGGTCTCACTGTGTCCAACATGGTGGAGACAACAGACCTGTCAACACTATGCTGGTCTCACTGTGTCCAACATGGAGGAGACAACAGACCTGTCAGCACTATGCTGGTCTCACTGTGTCCAACATGGTGGAGACAACAGACCTGTCAACACTATGCTGGTCTCACTGTGTCCAACATGGTGGAGACAACAGACCTGTCAACACTATGCTGGTCTCACTGTGTCCAACATGGTGGAGACAACAGACCTGTCAACACTATGCTGGTCTCACTGTGTCCAACATGGTGGAGACAACAGACCTGTCAACACTATGCTGGTCTCACTGTGTCCAACATGGTGGAGACAACAGACCTGTCAACACTATGCTGGTCTCACTGTGTCCAACATGGTGGAGACAACAGACCTGTCAGCACTATGCTGGTCTCACTGTGTCCAACATGGTGGAGACAACAGACCTGTCAACACTATGCTCGTCCTGTTGGTCACGGCTTTGTGGACCGATTGTCTCACATTTTCTCAGCTCAGTGTAAAAGCTTAGGTAAAAGTATCAATACCGCAATGTGGAAATACTCTGTTACAAGTAAAAGTCCGGAATTCAAAATGTACTTTAGTAAAAGTACAAAAGTATTGGTATCAAAATGTGCTTAGAGTACCAAAAGTAAAAGTACTCATTAGTGCAGAATGTCCCGTTTCACAAGTTTTCAAATGTATACCGATCTTTTGAAAATAGCAGATGTTGTTTTGTAATAATAATCAAAATCCACAAAGTAACTATAGTAACTAAAGTTTTCAGATAATTGCAGTGGAGTAAAATATTTGCGTTTGAGATGTAGTGGAGTAGAAGTAAAAGTACAGCAAATTAGAAGTACTCCGGTAAAGTAAAAATCCCTCAAATTTATACAAAGTACTTAGTATGTAGTTACTTTACACCATTGGCTGTAGCTACATATTGTATATCGTTGCTCATCATGGTAGCCAGAGAAAACGTTGGTCACTGACAGTACGTTTTGCAGAAACATTCAATGACAACACGTTTAAACCACAATGTTGCATATTATTGTGAAGTATTATTGTGAAGTATAGAACGTCAATACAGATTAGCCTCGGTGAAGCCCAGCGCGTCAGGACTGATTGTGACTGCAGCTACATATTGTATAGCGTTGCTCAGCATGGTCAAATCAAACTCAGCTTCTTCTATGCAACGGTAGAGTCTGTTCTCCTCTATGGCAGTGAATGCTGGACCCTGAAGCCAACCCTGCAGAAGTCTCTAGATGGGTGCTACACCAGAATGTTGCTCACAGTACTTAAAGGGATATTTCACTTTCAAAAAAACTTTGGGTATTTTTGTCGTCTACTCAGGCCTTTGTGAGCCCCCAGACAGTTTTTAAGTTGCTCGATTCAGTATTTAGATATTTGATTATTCATTTTATCAGACACGCCCCCTTCCTATACAAACCCATTGTAACTTCAAACTCCATTTTAACCATGTTAGAATCATCGAAAACACCCGTCCTTGGTTCTGGTGACTCACCCTGCCCTCCTAATGCGTGAGGGGCCGTGTTTTTCTGATTTATTTTTTCATTATTATTTTTTTTATTATATTTTTTTTATTAAATGTTTTTAATTTTTCCAAATTAAATATTAAAAATAAATGAAAAAAGTAATTGAAAAAACACGGCCCCCTCGCATATTAGGGTGGCGGTATGAGTCACCAGAACCAAGGACGGGTGTTTTCGATGATTCTAACATGTTTAAAATGGAGTTCGAAGTTACAATGGGTTTGTATAGGAAGGGGGCGTGTCTGATAAAATTTATATCAAATATCTGAATACTGAATCGAGCAACTTAAAAACGGTCTGGGGGCGGGGCTCACAAAGGCCTGAGAGATACAATAATGACCAAAAGTTTTTTTGAAAGTGAAATATCCCTTTAACATCAGCAAGAGTACACATGTTACCAACAGGACCCTGTATGGGGGAATGCCGAGTGTGAGCGAGACTATAGCATCCAGGAGAATGAGACTATAGCAGGACACTCTGCCAAAGACATCAAGAACTGCCAGCCAGCAGATTGGTTACTGTGGGAACCAACGCACGGTCATCGGTCAGGAGGACGTCCCACAAGGACATACGTGGACGTACTCAAGAATGACGCAGGAGCGCAAAGACACCAACGAACTGGCCAGATGTATGGAGAACCGGGATGACTGGAAGCAACAATGGAGGGCTCGTCTGAGGACCACCTGGAGAGAGAGATGGTAGCCAACACTAAAACTGATAACAAATGATAAAACATAAATTAAAATGGAAAAGTAATTCAAACTAAACTTAAATTGATAACATAAAGTCAAGACGACATAAAAAATAATAATACTAAATGACTAATGCAGAATATATGATAACCTTGGAACACAGCAGTGAGTAGAGTTTATAGCATTTCCACTGAGACGTTCATGATGTGATGGAGACTCCAACGGAACCCCACGGCTCACACCATGATGGCTCTGTGTCCACACCAATACGCTGGCTCTTCTGTTCAGAACACTTCAATGTCAAGTTTATGGAAGAAAATAAAATCCTCTGGCACATATAACTGTAATACTATGCTCATAATTTAGCAGGCATGTGGCAATCCAACTATAACACATTATCCATTACAACGCAATGGTCTAGGTGTAGGTCGCTGTTAACACATTTACTGCCATGGATGTAATATTATGTAATATCACGTAATATGTAATAGTGATACTTTTACTTAAGTCAATACTTTTAGTACCTTTTCCACCACTGACTACAGTTCAT
>NC_137616.1:50004533-50059409 GCF_963280865.1 Gymnoscopelus braueri | reverse complement strand
CAAAAGACTATCCAAGCCTCCATGACTAATCGAGGTAATTTAATGTAGGATTAAAACGAAATATTTTGAAAATGAAAAATAAACTAGAACAAGTGCTCCTCGGAGCACAGGTCTCGCCAGGTCAAACATCGGCCTCCTGGTGGCACTATAATAGGGCAATGTTGAGAGGGTGGCATTTGTTCCTCAACGTAGTGCGGGTAGGAATATGAATATGAATATGAAAAATCTGAAAGACCTGTTTTGTTTAATGACTATAGAGATACAGTGTACCGATTTGCATGATGTTTTGACAACATCTGTAGGAGTACAATAAAAAAATGTGTTTTGCAAAAAGGGGCTTCCTGGTGGCGCTATAACAGGCCCATGTGAAAAATGGGCACAGTTTAGCTTGGGGAGGTGATGATGACACATCAATGGAGGGTGGGGGGGGTGGGGGGAGTGGACTTCTGAATACTTACCTACGCTTTCTGAAAAACTTGTTTTTGGGCGGTGTAGCCGCCCCTATAAGTGGGGTTGGGACACCTCATTAGCTGTATTGTGATTGGCTCATTAGTACACCCCTAGCTGTACTGTGATTGGCTGACTCTATTGGCTGACTCTATTAAGCACTGTGATTGGCTAGCGAGATGACACGAGATGACTCATGATGACATGAATAACCTATAAATAGGATTATGCACTTCAAAAAATCTATTTTTTTTAAGTGAGCTTCCATCACTATGATGACCACTGTGATGACCACACCGCCCACTTCACACTGGGTGTGATTTTTTGTTATCATGTTGCTATTATATCGTCTTTGTCGGGTGGAAACCTAAATTTCAGAAACTGTTACTTTTCAGGACTCAAATTCAAAAACGGCAAAAGCAGCAGATCTACAAGCTCGAAACATATCACTGGCAGATCTCTGATTCTTTTGCGTGACGCTATAGTATGATCAAGTAGGGCGTAATTTAGGACAAAACACAAAAAAAGTCAGTACATGGAGATAAAACGTTTCTGCGTGAAAGCAGTTTATAGTATAACCCTAAAATGAGAGAGAGAGAGAGAGAGAGAGAGAGAGAGAGAGAGAGAGAGAGAGAGAGAGAAGAGAGAGAGAGAGAGAGAGAGAGAGAGAGAGAGAGAGAGAGAGAGAGAGAGAGAGAGAGAGAGAGAGAGAGAGAGAGAGAGAGAGAGAGAGAGAGAGAAGAGAGAGAGAGAGAGAGAGAGAGAGAGAGAGAGAGAGAGAGAGAGAGAGAGAGAGAGAGAGAGAGAGAGAGAGAGAGAGACAGCATAGCATCGCTCAGATAAGGAATGTCACCAAACAGGACAAGCCTTTAAGATTCATCCTGACATGATGGCGTTTTAATAGTCATGATGGTCGATGGTGTTTTTAATAGGTCTGGATCCGGGAACCCACTTTGGGACGAGACATTTTAGGAATCTGGCTTACCGTGGACCACAGGGTCAACGTGGTAAGACCATGGTCCATTACAATGTTATACAGATAGGTTCCTATCTTCCTGAAAACATGTTTTTAGGAAGATAGGAAAAAGGCCTTTTTCCTGATCGGAAATGACTCTTTTGATCACCTTTGTTGCCATGCTTTCACCTGCAGGTATTTGTAAAGAATACAGCCCAAATATGTAATCTCTTCTTTGCTAGAGATTACTGTGTCATCGACTTTGAACTTGAAATCATTTATATTCATCTTACTGAGGGAATGTTTGGTCCAAAGAGAATGGATTCTGTTTTATCGTGTAGTGACAGACAGTTTGTTATTGGTAAGCCAAGTACGGATTTAGGTGAGTTCAGAGCTGAGAGCTTCCTCAACTTCACTTGTCCTCACCCGAGATCAGGAGTGCTGTGTGCACACACACACACACACACACACACACACACGCTCAAACCGCTGCCATTTCTTTCCTCAAACAACGTTCTTAACTTTTTAATTAGTTTTACTTCACTTTTTAATAGATTTTTTAAAAACAAGTTATACCTCATATGCGCTCAAGTTCAAATCATTTGCATTATAATTATATCGGCACATACAACAATAGTATTTAAATAGTTACACACTCCACTCACCCAAGACCCAGTATTAGCACGCCCACTCATGCAAATTAAGACAAAGATTAGTTCAAGTGTAACAACATATATTTATATATCTATATCTATATATCTATATATCTATATATCTATATATCTATATATCTATCTATATCTAGATATAGATATAGATATAGATATAGAGATATATAAATATATGTTGTTACACTTGAACTAATCTTTGTCTTAATTTGCATGAGTGGGCGTGCTAATACTGGGTCTTGGGTGAGTGAAGTGTAATTATTTAAATACTATTGTTGTATATGCCGATATAATTATAATGCAAATGATTTGAACTTGAGCACACCTGCTCTCTGGATCTGGCCCCCCTACAGCCATTTCTAAAACCGGTGGTCACTAACCTTGGTGTCAAATTGGACAGCGATTTTAAGTTTGACAAACAGATTAACTCAGCTGAGGCTCTTAGCCAAAGTCAAGTCTGCTGTAAACCTTCTGATTTTGAACGTCTTATCCATGCTTTTATCTCAACCCGACTCGACTACTGTAATGCACTTATGTTGGCAATTAGCCAAGCCTGCTTGTCACGACTACAGTTAGTCCAAAACGCGTCCGCTCGCCTCTAAACAGGGGCACGGAAATATGATCACATCTCCCTGATTCTGTCTCCCTGTTCGCAGGGCCGCATTAACCGTGGAACATAGTGGAACTTGTGTTCCACGGCCTGCAGCCTGCAGGGGCCCTGTGTGAATTATGTATTTAAAGAATATATATATTGTTGTAATTTTTTTTAAATTTATATTATTTTATTATAATATTATATATATTCTCTTATTATTATTTATAAAATGTATACATTCGGGCCCTGCTGTGTGAATTATATATATTTAGAAACATATGTTGCTTTATTTTAAATGTTCGTGGCAGAACAGATGCAAACCTCTTGCATACCGGCGCTGGTACTGATGTGTCACTTCTACTTCCTGTAAGTAGACAAAAAAATAAAACTACTGTCGAATAATCTTTACAAGCGGCTCTTATTTTGAAATCCTCCGCTTTTAGGGTAAGTTTGTTTCTGTTAACCAGTATGGCTCTGCTATCATGGTCTGTGACAGCAACACAAATAAACAAGAACCATGTGGATTAAACGCAAGATTTGGGCCAACATTCATATTTACGATATGAAAACCAGCTCCTGTGACTTAAACATTGTACAAACTTTGGAAGTGCCGTGTGTTAAACTCTTTGAACCTCCACATTATGGTGAGTTAATCTTACAATGAAGATGTGTGCGTGTGTGTGTTTGTTTGAAGTAGGCTTAGCTCTTAGACTGTATCTCACGTGCTGTGTTTGAATAATGTAGCTCACGGTTGTTAATGTCATCTCTGTCTGTCTGTCTGTCTGTCTGTCTGTCTGTCTGTCTGTCTGTCTTAGTGCTACCATAATGTACACTGTGAAAATCTAAATGACATATTCTAAATACATTTGTACTGTGCAAATAGCTGAATAGGATGGGTAGTAGGTCTACGCTACTGTATTTTAACATCAGTCAGTCATAATGGTGAGCCATAATATTATTTTCTGAGGTGGTAAAAAGGTTGAGAACCACTGCGGTAGACTTCAAGAGGTTTTTTTACTTTAACTTTTCAAGTACATTTCAGAGCCTGTACTTTTGTACTTTTACTTGAGTAATTAGTTGAATGAGTACTTTTACTAAAGTCGCTTTTTACATAAGTAATGTATTCTTAATGTACTTCTACTTTAAGTAATGAAAGTGAGTAGTACTTTTCCCATCTCTGCTGAGTATTGTTTTCTCAATTCTAAACTTGAATTGTTGAATTTCTTATGAAGAATAAGAAAATAAATATGAAACATTTGTTACCCATCTCATCACCATATGTCTAGTAGCCTACGACTGTAATGACCATAAAGTAACCTCCTTAATAATAAATGTAATTTGTAATGATAGACACTGTAGATATAGCATAGATTGAAGTTGGAAAGGCTGTGCCCAGTGCCTGTGTCAGCACCGATCCTGCTGGCGGTGGCACGTGCACCAAACGCACGTGCGCGTAAACGCACCCAATATTGTCCGATTAATGTTGAGGGGGGGCCTTTGATTTGGTGTAGTTCCACGGCCCTGAGGGGCCTTAATGCGGCCCTGCCTGTTCGTTACAGGATTCAGTTTAAGACTTGAATGTTTGACTTTAAGTCTTTAAATGGGCTGGCACCATTGTACATATCGGAGCTTCTACCTCCCAATAACGCTACAAGGGTCTTGAGGTCTACTGACCAGTCACTCCTTAAGGTCCCAGCAACAAAGTTGAATAGCCGGGGAGATGGATCATTTTCCTTCATAGCGCCCACACTGTGGAACGAGCTTCCACCCCATGTTAGAGCGTCTCAAACCCTGCCTGTGTTTAAATCACGTTTGAAAACGCACTTGTTCTCCTTGGAGTTTGAAAATTCAGATCGAGAAGCTGCTGTTTCCTCCAGGCATTGTGTCGAATGTTGTCATGTTCATTGTGTGTTGTTTTTTGCCCTTGTTTATTTTAGTATTTTGTTACTGAGTGTTCAGCACTTTGGTTCAACACCGTTGTTTTAAATGTGCTCTATAAATAAAGTGGATTGGATTGGATTGAAGAAACACATTGTTTTAACATAAACCAATTAAGCCCTGTGTCAGCGTATTTGATCTTGGTGTCACGTGTGAACGGAATGTGCGCCGAGTGGCTAGCAATCTTGTTTGACCATTCATGCCCAGGGCCGTGGGAAGGCATTTTAAGTTAGGGGTGCTGCAGTAGGAGGTACATTTCTGCTTCTTTTTTTCTATGGGGGGGGGGGGGGTATGCAGGCACCGCGGACAGCATCACAGTTCGTAAATCATCCATGCCGTGATTAGAAAAATCCAACACAAGGAGCAGAGACCACTGCTGCTATTTGAGTTTTTCTAAAACGTGTACTCCTCATTTGGCATGAAGCCAAGAGTGTTATGATAATAATACACCACGACAAAAGCCATCGTGTCACGTTTACTCAAGGAGCATACCTACCTCTAATGCAAAGTCAGGCTGCATCTACACATTCACCCCACAGGTATGCCATAACTGGACACTGCAATTAGTTCCACAAACATCAAAACATGCTATTGTGCGCACAATGTAAAAGAATGCCATAACATGGCAATGCGGTTGCATGGCAAAACGCGTGCGTGGGTGCGTGGGTGCGTGCATGCGTGTGTGGACCTGCTGATGTACTGTAGCACTTCTTCATTGCTGATCTCCTGGGCAGAAACAAAGATTTGTAATGACAAGCAATTACTGAACATAGCAATTATAGCAGCATTCACCCCCCATGTGCTGTACACTCCTATACGTCTGAACTACATGCACACACACGCACACACGCACACTGGTTCATGGAAACATAGAGACACACGGCCGGAAGCGGAAGGCCTACAAATTCACGCCCACTTTTGACACAGCGCCGCTACTCGAGGTCCGTTAGAACGATGAACTGCAGCTCTCAATGCAATCTCTATGAGAGGCATTGTAAAATACCGTCATTTCACTGGTTAACTGCTGAGGTTGTAGCGATTTTTTTTTGTGTTCTAATACACTGTTCCATTTGTTTAATTTATCCTTTTTAATGTCCCATATCTGTCATCTCGATATACTACCCACAATATACTATAATATACTCCATCAGTGTGTCAAAAGTTCTAGCTTCTGAAATATTACGTTTAAGTGGTCGCATGGTAGATACGTCACGGACGCATCCCTTGAGGTTTTCAATACCCAGAAAACCGTCGAAAGTGGCCGTTTTCAATATGTTTTGGTCATTATCTTTGGAACAGAAGGTCCAATCTGCTCGGTTCAAAGCGTGTTGGATGCGTGACTTTGAAGACATTAAGCACGCAAGGACACATTTTCGGGTTGTTTGGGGTTTCTGGGGGAGGCGAGATCTTAGTTGGGCAGGCAACCGCCTGTCCTGCCTCTACAGTGGGTACGCCACTGGTCGGCGCTCGGCGCTCGTAAAGACAGTGATGTCACTGAAATGCGAAAACTTATCTGTCTGCCGTTTACCCTCTGCTCTGTTAACATTATGGGTAACTCGTTAAAGTGGCAAATTAAATGTGAAACACAACAACTATTAAGAAAACAAGAAGATATGTTGACAAAGACACTCCATACATTTGGAAACCTATTTTTATTTAAATCAATATCGTCTCCAGTTAATGTAGGAATATTTTAAAAGTAGGCTAATTCTCATATCCTCTCATAGGGATTGCATTGGCAGCTGCAGTTCATCGACGGACCTCGAGTAGCGGCGCTATCTAAAAAGTGGGCGTGAATTTGTAGGCCTTCCGCTTCCGGCCGTGTGTCTCTATGTTGCCTCTAACTTGAAGAACGAGAGTGTAAGATCCACCTTAATTTCTTCCCAGACGCTTAGATGTAATTAGTAATTAGCAGTGGTGAAGTAACTAAGTACATTTACTCAAGTACTGTACTTAAGTACAATGTTGAGGTATTCTCACTTTACTGGAATATTTCCAATTTTCAGTACTTTTACTTCTACTCCACTACATCTCAGAGGCAAATATTCCACTTTTACACTACTTTACAATTATTTGAAAACTTTAGTTACTAGTTACTTTGTAGATTTAGATTATTATTAGAAATTAATACATTTTGGCCATTTGAAAATAGCCGATCTACAAGCTCACAATGTGTCGTGATGCGACGCATTGTGAGCTTGTAGATCTGCTATTTTCAAAAGATTTGTATACATTTGTAACTTGTGAAGTGGGACATTCTACATAATGAGTACTTTCTACTTTGGTACTTTATTAAGTACATTTTTAATACCAATACTGTTTTACTTTTACTCAAGATATAGAAACCTAGATACCTCATTGGCCTCCGCAGTTCGTTGGAGCAACCTGTATTGCGAGTGTCTAGGAAGTCCTGAGTGGACCGGATGTCCGTTTCCCCCGGAAACAATATTTTTTGACAAATCACAACACTCGTTTCATTCACGGAGAATGAGAACAGATTTGTAAAGCATCAACGTAATTTCCTTGGGCAGTACTTCCGCAAAATTCAACCATTTCCGGTTGTCAACTTCCTAGACAACCAACATCCCAGGTCTTGCCCAGCGTGCATAGTCATCTATAACATAATCTATAGATGACTATGTAGAGCAGAGGACAGTCAGAGTCCATGTATCTCCAGAACCGTCCGACCGCCCGTCTTTAAACTCGAGTGCGGCATCAAGTCGGTTGGATGGATGGTTGTCCAGATCCATCGATCCGACTAATATGACCATATATGGGCTCATGGCCTATGACCATATATGGGCTCATGGCCTATGACCATACAGTATATGGGCCTATACTGATGACATTATGTCCATATATGGGACACAGCCAGACATACAGGTACAATGGGTAAAAAGGGTATTGCATAACCGTGCATTCCCAACTTGCATCGTTCCAGAATAGCACATAGAGATTTAGCACATTTAGAGATCCTGTAGACGTATAGATTCTCTAAAAAGGAATCTCACGACATCCATATTTGTTTGTATCAGGTTACCATGGTTACCTCATATATGGAACTCCATATTTGGGCAAGACTGACGTCATATTTGATGAGGTCAGATTTCAGTCAGTTTGACTTAAAAGCTGATATAACTTCATAATCTGCTGTGATCGTCATAAACATTCCTGGATTGTAACGACAGACGTCATTGGTTGAAGACACCCCAGCCCCACTGCTGATACAGCGAAGGTTTCAGTTAGTCAAGTTATAAGTGCTTTTTACAATAATTCCAGAGTTTCACACTTTGGCTTTTACTTTCAGTGTGCAGAAATGGCGTCCGCCAGCCGTCTACTGTCTGAAGAGCACTTCCTGTGTTCTATCTGTATGGATGTGTTCACTGATCCAGTCTTCACTCCATGTGGACACAACTACTGCAAGACCTGTATCACACATTACTGGGACATTAATGATGTGTGTCGGTGTCCACTGTGCGCAAAGATCCTCAATAAGAGACCAGAAGTATCTGTCAACAGTTTTATTGCCGAGATTGTTCATCAGTTCAGGAATCAGAAGTTGAAAGAAGAATATGAAGAAAAGACAGAGGCTGAAATCCAGCAGATGATCCAGGAGAGACAAGTGAAGATTCAGGAGGTCAAACACTCAGTAGAGATCAGCAGGAAAGATGCAGACACAGTGATAGCAGGCAGTGTGCAGGTCTTCACTGCTCTGATCAGCTGTATTGAGAAGAGCCAGGCTGAGCTCATTGATGTGATTGAAGAGAAGCAGAAAACAACAGAAAAACAGGCTGAAGGCTTCATCAAAGATCTGCAAGTGGAAATCACTCAGTTAGAGACGAGAAGCTCTGAGCTGAAGCAGCTCTCACACACTGAAGACCACCTCCACCTCCATAGCTTGACATCCATCAACCCCCCTCCACCCACCAAGGACTGGACAAAGGTCGATGTCAATCAGTCTTCATATGTGGAGACTGTGAGGACAGCCGTGGCTCAGCTGGAGAAGACACTCAGTCAAGAGATGAAGAAGCTGTTTGATGCTGAGCTGTGGATGATCCAGCAATATGCAGTGGATGTGACTCTGGACCCTGATACAGCACATCCCTCCCTCATCCTGTCTGAGGATGGAAAACAAGTGAGTCTTGGACACATATGGAAGAATCTCCCAGACAACAAAGAGAGATTTTCTCCATGTATCTGTGTCTTAGGAAAACAAAGCTTCTCCTCAGGAAGGTTTTACTATGAGGTTCAGGTTAAAGGGAAGACTGACTGGGATGTAGGAGTGGCCAGAGAGTCCATAAACAGGAAGGGAGACATCACAGTGATCCCCAACTTTGGTTACTGGTCTATAGTGTTGAGGAATAGAAAAAAGTACAAGGCTGCTGCTGACCCTGCTGTCCTCCTCCCTGTAAGAGAGAAGGTCCAGAAAGTGGGAGTGTTTGTGGATTATGAGGAGGGTCTGGTCTCCTTTTATGATGTGGAGGCCAGAGTTCATCTCTACTCTTTCACTGGCTGCACCTTCACTGAGAAACTATATCCATACTTCAGTCCTCATCTTAATGCTGGTGGCACAAACTCTGCTCCTCTGATCATCTCTCCTGTCAACATGGACGCTCATCTCGGCAGGGACGGTGGAGACATGTCCTCTCCAACTTTTATAAAAAAGATCATCAGAAGGATGAAAAAAACTTTGTATAATAAATAACCAAAAAAAAACACCCAGAACCAAAAAAGTCTTGATAATAATGAGTGAATTATAATAAAATGGGGGAACGATGACGACACATGGTATCATAATGTGGTGTTTCCAGAACAACACACTACTCACCATGGTGGACAGTAAACAAGTACATTTACCTGAGTACTGCGAATTGAAAAATAAATAAAACTAGTATATGTAATTAATGAATGCAAAAGCAGAAATACAAGCTCAAAACGTCGCTTCGGGCCGCGTTTCGAGCTTGTAGATCTGCTACTTTTGATACTTTTGTCTGAAGCTGTAGTTATGATCAAAAGAACAGAAAACATCATATTTCAACATGAAATATCACAAAAAAACAAAAAATATATATCATTCTTTTTTTTACTCAAAATTTTAATCACACGATTTTGTAACCCCATTTTTTACACCCAGTGCCAATTTTCCATGTAATTCTGGGCACAACCATCCCTCTTCCAGCCTAGGAGCCAGGGCCGAGCTCATGCCATAAATATATATCATGGGGGAACCCTATAAAAAAGCAGAAAAATCTGTGCAAAATGTGGGTATCGTAGAAGAAATATTCCTTAAAAAAAAAATCACATAATTGCAATTGTTCGGTTCGGGTGAAATTCACCCATGGTTAGTGTTCTAGGGTTAAGTAAAAGTATCAAAACTGCAATATAGAAATACAAGTATAAGTCCGGAATTCAAAATGTACTTGAGCAAAAGTAAGGAAGCATTGGCATCAAAATATACGTAAAGCACCAAAAGTAAAAAAAATAATCAAATAGCATAGGTATAAAATAGGGCTAAAGTGGTTAATGTTTGCTGTATAATATAATAATGTATATCTGCAAAGTAACTAGTAACTAAAGTTTTGAAATCATTGTAGTGGAGTGAATACAATATTTTGATCCGAGATGTACTGCCTGGCTTCAATCTCAAATACAATGAATGAGGGTTTGGAATGACTAAATCTGGATTTATGTATATGAAATTTAGCTAGAATAATGATCAAATTAATTATGAACACCTCATTTTTTCTTCTTATTACTATTATTATTAAAGCCAAACAGTACATTTTGCCAGTAAAGACCAAAGAGTCAGAGTCAACATTATGAACAATATGCAGAGACACATCCTTCCAAAACTTGTTGGTGTGGGTACAATTCCAAAATAAGTGCAGCATTACCTCTGGGTACATTTTGCACAATGAACAGTTCACACAGATGTCTTTCTTGAACTTAAGAAGATAATGACTTGTAGGATAATACCTAATATGCAGGATTTTAAATGAAACGACAGGTAACTCTTTGCCTGCCACTGACGAGGCTGACGAGTAATGTGTCTCCAGCGGTTTTCCACCAGCTGGCGCTGTTCGCTACCCTATGAATGATGCTTTCACTGTTTATTTCGTAGGGGGGAATGGCTTCATCTCCGTTCCTGTAGTTTTTTTTGGCAGAAACAAGGCACGTTTAACTGGCCACAACTAGGCAACAGATTACCGCGACAGGATCTTTTTTCTTTTCTTTCGAGACTCCCGAGACCCCTGTGCCTGTAACGAGGCGATCGCCGTGAGAACAGGGATCAAAGACAATATTCCATGATTTTACAAAGTTTGTTAAAAACACGCTAGTTTTAGCTGGCAGTACATCTTACTATTACATTATTACTCTGGTAGTTGAAGGGGAATATCTATAGAGTAGAGGACTAGATGTTATAGATGACTATGTAGAGGACTAGATGTTATAGATGACTATGTAGAGGACTAGATGTTATAGATGACTATGTAGAGGACTAGATGTTATAGATGACTACGTAGAGCAGAGGACAGAGTCAGAGTCCATGTATCTCCAGAACCGTCCGACCGCCCGTCTTCAAACTCGAGTTTGCCGTCAAGTCGGAGGCTGAAAACCCACCTCTTCAGGAACCACTACCCTTCCTCTCTGCCTGGCCTACTTGTTGTTAACTAGTTCAATTCAATTCAATTCAATTTTATTAAAGTGTCAAATCACAACAAGTTGTCTCAAGACACTTTACATGTAGAGAAGAGACCCGACATCCCACCCTGAGCAAGCAATTTTGCGACAGTGGCAACGAAAAACTCCCTCTTAACTGGAAGAAACGTCAGGCAGACCCTAGGCTCTAGGGTGGCGGCCTTCTGCCTCGACCGTGTCGGGGGAAAGAAGAGAGAGAGAGAGGGAGAGACAGACAGACAGAGGAGAGACAGAAAGAGATACAGTGCAAGTAGTAACAATAACACTAGCAGCAAATATAATAGTGTAAGATAGTATATGATAATATAATATAATAAAATAATATAGTACAGCAATAGTGTGTATGCAGTATATAATGGTATAATAAAATAATGTTAAGATAATATACAGTATAGTGTAGTGGTATAGTGTAATGTAGTAGAAATCCACGGTCGTGCTCCATGGAGAGGCCCGGTCCGCAGTCACAGTATTGAGCCGCAGCTGGGGGTCAATGGACCTGCGACGTGGGAAATAAAATAAACTCCGGGGAGCAGGTCCCCGGTTGTAGAATTAGTGGCAGGCCTTACTAGAGCGTGAATCTGTACAGGGTTAATTACGATTGTACCAATGGGACACAAACCCACACAACCAAAGGGAGGACGAGAAAGGAGAGGACGAGAGGAGAGAGGAAAAAGGGGGGGGAGAGGATGACTATAGGGTGACTGAGTCTATACACTTTGGCTATAGGCTTTATCATAGAGAAAGGTTTTTAGTCTAGTCTTAAATTTACAGAGTGTGTCTGCTTCACGGACTGAGACTGGGAGAAGGTTCCACAGCTGAGGTGCCTGAAACTTAAATGCTCTACCTCCTGTTCTAATCTTTTTGGGGTTTCTTGGAGCTGTAAGCATTTTTTCATACTGTGGACGCAATGGTGTTCTGGCTGGTTTATAGGGCTCGATGAGTTCTTTGAGATATACTGGTGCCTGTCCATTGAGAGCCTTGTATGTGAGGAGGAGAACTTTAAACTCTATTCTGTATTTAACCGGGAGCCAGTGCAACGAGGCCAATGAAGGAGTGATATGATCTCTTCTTCTGGTTCCTGTCAGTATGCGCGCAGCGGCATTTTGGACTAGCTGCAGGCTTTTTAGGGACTTACTTGGGCAGCCTGCTAATAAAGCGTTGCAATAGTCCAGCCTAGAGGTAACAAATGCGTGGACAAGTTTTTCTGCATCATTTTGGGACAGAATGTGCCTAACTTTTGCAATATTACGCAGGTGAAAAAAGGCGTTTCTTGAAATTTGTTTTATGTGGGACTGAAAGGACATATCTTGGTCAAACGTGACTCCCAGATTCTTTACAGTGGCCCTGGAGGTCAAGGTAATACCATCTAGGTTAAAATTCTTATCGGCTAGTTTATCTCTGAGGTGCTTAGGGCCAAGTACAATAACTTCAGTTTTGTCTGAGTTGAGGAGTAGGTAATTACGGGTCATCCAACTCTTGATGTCTATAAGACATGCTTGAAGTTTAGCCAGTTGATCTGTTTCATCTGGCTTCATCGATAGATATAATTGTGTATCATCTGCATAACAGTGGAAATTTATAGAGTGTTTCCTAATTATCTCACCTAAGGGAAGCATATATAGAGTAAATAGTATTGGTCCAAGTACAGAGCCTTGTGGGACTCCGTATTTAACCTTTTCGCGTAATGAGGGTGTATCGTTAACGTTTACAAATTGAAATCTGTCAGACAGATAGGACTCAAACCAGTTCAATGCAGCACCCTTAATGCCAACCAAATGCTCTAGCCTCTGTAACAAAATATGGTGATCGATAGTATCAAATGCAGCACTGAGGTCCAACAAAACCAGTACAGAGAGAAGGTTGTTATCGGATGCAATCAGGAGGTCATTTGTGACCTTCACCAATGCCGTCTCAGTGCTATGGTGTGCTCTGAATCCTGACTGAAAAGCTTCAAATAGCTTATTGTTATGTAAAAAGTCACATAACTGCTTGGCGACTGCTTTCTCAAGGATTTTAGAGAGAAATGGAAGGTTCGATATAGGTCTATAGTTAGCCAAAATGCCTGAGTCGAGAGTAGGCTTCTTGAGGAGAGGTTTGATGACAGCTACCTTAAAGGACTGTGGTACGTAGCCCGTCACCAGGGACATATTGATCATATTGAGTAGGGATGCACCAACCGGGGTCAGGACCTCTTTAAGTAATTTAGTTGGGACTGGATCCAACAGACAGGTCGTTGGTTTGGAAGATGTGATCATTAAAGTGAATTCGGAGAGCTCGACCGGGGAGAAACTGTCCAAATATACACTGTGTCGCACAGCCACTTCTGAGGATACCACATCGGAGGGTGGTCCAGCAGGGGCCGAGAGCAGTAGGTTATCTATACTATCTCTGATAGTATTGATTTTACCATTGAAAAAATTCATGAAATCATTGCTGCTAAGGGATATAGGAATACGCGGATTAGTAGAGTCATGGCTTTTTGTCAATTTGGCTAGAGTGTCAAAAAGGAACCTATGGTTGTTTTTGTTTTCCTCTATTAAAGATGAATAATAGGTGGCTCTGGCATTGCAGAGAGCCTTCCTATATATTTTAAGGCTATTTTGCCAGGCTATACAGGATTCTTTCTGTTTGGTTGAACGCCATATTCTTTCAAGCTTACGTGAAGTTCGCTTGAGGTTTTTAGTTCCAGAGTTATACCATGGGGCTAGCCTCTGTTGCTTTATTACCCTCTTTCTTAAAGGAGCAACAGAGTCAAGCGTTGTCTGAAGGGAGCCTGTGATACTATTAACAAGGTGATCGACCTGAGAGGGGCTATAAGTATAGAGATCTTCAATTGTGTTGGAATATACTGAGTTGATGGCTGATGGTATTGCTTCCTTAAATTTGCCCACAGCACTATCGGATAGATTTCTACCAAATACATTTTTGTCCAATGGTGAGTAATCAATTAATGTAAAATCAAAGGTTATTAAATAGTGGTCGGAGAGGTTCTCATTATATGGGAAGACTATGAGATGTTCAATTTCAATACCATAGACCAAAACAAGGTCGAGGGTATGGTTGAATTTGTGAGTAGGTTTATCTACACACTGAGAGAAACCGATTGACTCAATTAATGTAATAAACGCTTTACTGAGGCTATCGGTTACTACATCCACGTGGATGTTCATGTCGGCAGCCAAAATGATTTTATCAGAGTCTAGGACTAGGCGTGATAGAAACTCTGAGAATTCAGGTAGAAATTCAGTGTAGGGCCCAGGAGGGCGGTACACTGTAACAAATAATAAAGGCTGTAATGATTTCCAGCTTGGGTGCGAAAGAGTGAGAACTAGACTTTCAAACGTTTTGTAAGTCAGCCTGGGTCTGGGGCTGATTATTAAGTTTGAGTTGAAAATGGCTGCAACTCCACCTCCAATCTGGCCGGTGTCTCGAGGGATATGAGCATTTGTGTGACTTGGTGGGGTGGCTGTATTTAGACTGACGTATTCTTGCTCACTCAGCCATGTTTCGGTAAGACAAAGTAGATCAAGATAGTTGTCTGATATGATTTCATTTACCAATACACCTTTAGAGCGTAGAGATCTAATGTTCAGGAGTCCACATTTAATAATTTTGTTTTGTGGCACTACTGCATTAATTTTGATATGTGCCAAGTTTTTATGCACAGCTCCTCGAACCCCTGGTTTCACATACCTAGGGGGTCGAGTAGTTTCAATTGTTCTGATTTGTAGGGTAGGTGGCTGCTCTGGTGGAAGCACATAGTTGTACGAACTCTTGTTTTATTGTTGTATTGTTTTATTGGATCTTGTTTAGTCGATACACTTATTTGTTTTAGCTCGTGCTCATTTGATTTTGCTATTTTGTCTCATCTGTTTAAGAAAGTAGGTAGTTGTCATATTGCACTTTTACCTTAGCGCTAGGTATACTCTTAGTTGCTTGTTTTTGCAGGAAATGCACTTAAGACTTCTGGTGATTAGTAGTTTTGTTCCCTACCTATGTTGAATACACTTATTGTAAGTCGCTTTGGATAAAAGCGTCTGCTAAATGACTGTAATGTAATGGATGGATGGTTGTCCAGATCTACCGATCCCACTAATATGACCATATATGGGCATATGACCATATATGGGCTCATGGCCTATGACCATATATGGGCCTATACTGATGACAAATAGGGTATTGCATCACCGTGCATTCCCAACTTGCATCGTTCCAGAATAGCACATAGAGATTTAGCACATTTAGAGATCCTGTCGATGTATAGATTTTCTAAAAAGGCGTCTCACAACATCCATATTTGTTTGTATCAGGTTGCCATGGTTACCCAATATTTATGTGGAAGTAATTGTGTAGCCGTGTGGAACTCCATATTTGGGCAAGACTGACATCATATTTGATGAGGTCAGATTTCAGTCAGTTTGACTTAAAAGCTGATACAACTTCATAATCTGCTGTGATCGTCATAAACATTCCTGGATTGTAACGACAGACGTCATTGGTTGAAGACACCCCAGCCCCACTGCTGATACAGCGACAGTTTCAGTTAGTCAAGTTATAAGTGCTTTTTACAATATTTCCAGAGTTTCACACTTTGGCTTTTACTTTCAGTGTGCAGAAATGGCGTCCGCCAGCAGTCTACTGTCTGAAGAGCACTTCCTGTGTTCTATCTGTATGGATGTGTTCACTGATCCAGTCTTCACTCCATGTGGACACAACTACTGCAAGACCTGCATCACACATTACTGGGACATTAATGATGTGTGTCGGTGTCCACTGTGTGCCAAGATCTTCTGTACGAGACCAGAAGTATCTGTCAACAGTTTTATTGCCGAGATGGTTCATCAGTTCAGGAATCAGAAGTTGAAAGAAGAATATGAAGAAAAGACAGAGGCTGAAATCCAGAAGATGATCCAGGAGAGACAAGTGAAGATTCAGGAGGTCAAACACTCAGTAGAGCTCAGCAGGAAAGATGCAGACACAGTGATAGCAGGCAGTGTGCAGGTCTTCACTGCTCTGATCAGCTGTATTGAGAAGAGCCAGGCTGAGCTCATTGATGTGATTGAAGAGAAGCAGAAAACAACAGAAAAACAGGCTGAAGGCTTCATCAAAGATCTGCATGTGGAAATCACTCAGTTAGAGAAGAGAAGCTCTGAGCTGAAGAAGCTCTCACACACTGAAGACCTCCTCCACCTCCATAGCTTGACATCCATCAACACCCCTCCACCCACCAAGGACTGGACAAAGGTCCATGTCCATCAGTCTTCATATGTGGAGACTGTGAGGACAGCTGTGGCTCAGCTGGAGAAGACACTCAGTCAAGAGATAAAGAAGATGTATGATGCTGAGCTGAGGATGATCCAGCAATATGCATTGGATGTGACTCTGGACCCTAATACAGCAAATCCCTACCTCATCCTGTCTGAGGATGGGAAACAAGTGAGTGATGGAAGAAAAAAGAAGAATCTCCCAGACAACAAAGAGAGATTCTCTAAAGTTAATAATAATAATAAACTTTATTTATATAGCACTTTTCAAAAACAGGTTTACAAATTGCTTAACAATACAATTTTCAGTGTCTTAGGAAAACAAAGCTTCTCCTCAGGAAGGTTTTACTATGAGGTTCAGGTTAAAGGGAAGACTGAGTGGAGTCTAGGAGTGGCCAGAGAGTCCATCAACAGGAAGGGATCAATCAAACTGAACCCCAACAATGGTTACTGGACTATAGTGTTGAGGAATAGAAATGAGTACAAGGCTGCTGCTGACCCTGCTGTCCTCATCCCTGTGAGAGAGAAGGTCCAGAAAGTGGGAGTGTTTGTGGATTATGAGGAGGGTCTGGTCTCCTTTTATGATGTGGAGGCTAGAGTTCATCTTTACTCTTTCAATGGCTGCACCTTCACTGAGAAACTATATCCATACTTCTGTCCCTGTTTAAATGATGGTGGTACAAACTCTGCTCCTCTGATCATCTCTGCTGTCAACATGGACGCTTACCTCAGCAGGGACGGTGGAGACGTGTCCTCTCCAACTTTTATAAAAAAGATCCTCAAGAGGATGAAAAAAACTGTGTATAATAAATAACAAAAACATGATAATATAGAGTGAATCATATTAAAATGGGGTGGAGGGGACACAGGGCCTCATAATGTGGTGTTTCCACAACAACACACTACTCATCATGGTGGACAGTAAACAAGTACATTTATTTGAGTACTGTGAATTAAAAAATACTTAAAAACAGTATATGTAATGAATTAATGTGGTTAACATGCATTGTAACATTTACATTAGTTAAAGTGTGATATTATGAAACATAAATAGATAATTATCATAAAGTCTACAGGAAGGAATTCAGTGTGACCAGAAGCAGAGATAAAACACATGGTCTCTGTCAGGAGGAAACCTCATGTACTGCCTGGCTTCAATTTCAAATACAAATATAGCTGCAAGCATTAATAATACGGGGCCAGTGGAGGGAGGGAGGGAGGAGAGAGAGAGAGAGAGAGAGAGAGAGAGAGAGAGAGAGAGAGAGAGAGAGAGAGAGAGAGAGAGAGAGAGAGAGAGAGAGAGAGAGAGAGAGAGAGAGAGAGAGAGAGAGAGAGAGAGAGAGAGAGAGAGAGAGAGAGAGAGAGAGAGAGAGAGAGAGAGAAACGGAATAGATTGAAGAGAGAGAGACATGGAAACGGAATAGATTGAAGAGAGAGAGAGAGACATGGAAACGGAATAGATTGAAGAGAGAGAGAGAGACATGGAAACGGAATAGATTGAAGAGAGAGAGAGAGACATGGAAACGGAATAGATTGAAGAGAGAGAGAGAGACATGGAAACGGAATAGATTGAAGAGAGAGAGAGAGAGAGAGAGACATGGAAACGGAATAGATGGAAGAGAGAGACATGGAAACATAATAGATTAGAGAGAGAGAAAGATGGAAACATAATAGATTGATTGGACATCTCAACCTATTGCCATTAACAGGAATCGAACCCTCAACCTTCGGATTGACAGTTTGCAACACTACCTATAGTGCTATAGCTTTTTACAGGCTGAGGTTGTCTGTTGAACATAAAAGTGAACAAGTGAAAGCAGCCGATCTACAAACTCAGAAACACGTTGCTATCTGAAAAGTTTTGAGATTGTAGATCGGCTATTTTCAGAATTAAGTATGTCATACATTGCAAAAACATACCCTCTCAAATAAGCATTTCAGGTTATCTTTAACAATTGCACATGCATTAATTGACACAATCATGTTGTGTGCAATGCAACTTAAATGAAGTCTACATCAAGTGAGGCTTGAACTGCCGACCTTGAGGTTTTAAGGCACGCGCACAAGCGAGAAGCCATTGGACCAACAGACAGACACTGTGAAAAAAGAGATCACACAGATGATACAGTTTCACGCAAATAGCTGACAAATCACTGAAAAAAGGGTTTTTCAAACTGCTCAAAATTGCGGACAATCTAAGGGCGGAGCTTACTGATCAAAGCGATAGATGTGTTCCTCATGAGTCAAGGCACAAGTGTAAGCAAGTTTCACGACTTTCGGTCAAACGAGGCATGACTTTTGCCTGTTTAAAGTTTGCATGTTAAAAAAAATGCTATAGCGCCCCCCTTTGGCCAATTGGAGTGAGATTGGTTTCAGTGATATTTGGAATGACCCTCTACATTACTGCAAAGTTTCAAAGAAATGTGAGTCTGCATAATTATGTGTGTTAAGGGCAGATGAATCATTTTCATAAAACTGCAATAGTTAAAACCTATCTCCTCCTGGGATTTTTGAGTAATCTGCACGAAACCTTTTACACATGAACTTTGGACCTTTGCTGACAAAACGTTAGCGGCGGATTTTCCATAAGTGAAAAAATGCAGAAGTTAAGAGCCAATGACTGTTTTTCATATAATTCGAAATGGTGGGATATCTAAAGGTCAGAGGTCAAAAGTCAGAGTGTGAAAGTTGTTCAGCATGAGGAGACGCATGTGTGTATTGAAGTTTCATGGCTGTAGGTCAAACAGGGCTTGAGTTTTACCTGTTCAAGGTTGGCATTTTCAATTGAGTGCTATAGCGCCTATAGCGCCACCTTTTGACGAAAGATTGTGAGAATTATTTCTTGATAGTTTTTCATGACCATCTACCATATGGCCGAGTTTCGTAAAAAGCGACAGCACGGTTCAGCCAGAACTGCGAAAAGTGGCAGAAGGAGTGACAGAATAATGCGAATCTTAAAACAGGGCCTGCTGCCATGCTGGCAAGCTGGCCCCGTAATGAGGGTTTGGAATTACTAAATCTGGATTTATGTATATGAAATGTAGCTAGGATAATGATCAAATTAATTATGAACACCTCATTTTTCTTATTATTACTATTATTATTAAAGCCAAACTGTACATTTTGCCAGTTAAGACCAAAGAGTCAGAGTCAACATTATGAACAATACACAGAAACACATCCTTCCAAAACTTGTTGGTGTGGGTACAATTCCAAAATAAGTGCAGCATTGTCTCTGGGTACATTTCACAAAATGAACAGTTCACACTTAAAGGGGTAAGTGATATATTTTGGTAAAAACAAAAAGTATTTTGTTAAAAGGTTAAAGCACTATATTCTAATATTAATCATTGATATAGAGTGTTTGTTCAGTAACAGGAGTCTCCCCGTCTCTCCAGCTCTTTAATAAACAGAAAATACATTTTCCGGTAGGTGTCAAAATCTCAGCCAATCAGGAGAAAGTACCAATTTTTAAGCTTCATTTTTTATAGTGTTCCAGTTCCAATTTTGCCTGCTCATTTCTTAGTGTCATCACTTCCAATTGCACTTGTTTAATCTATGGGGGTGTCCCTGCCGATAAACAATGCGGCCCCCCAGAGTGAGTGTGGAAATTTTGTGGCTCTCACCATCTACAAAGTTGCCCACCCCTGCTCTATAGCAATGAGTACTATCAGAATATAGAGCTATTTAACACTTATTTTAACCAAAGAAAGTCACTTACCCTACCTTTAAGAAGATAATGACTTGTAGGATAATACCTAATATGTAGGATTTTAAATGAAACTACAGTTAACTCTTTGCCTGCCACTGACGAGGCTAAGGTGTGTCCAGCGGTTTTCCACCAGATGGCGCTGTTCGCTACCCTATGAATGATGCTTTCACTGCCAGATGACGACAAAAATAAACACTTGTTTACTTCCTGTTTATTTCGTAGGGGGGAATGGCTTCATCTCCGTTCCTGTAGTTTTTTTGGGCAGAAACAAGGCACATTTAAATGGCCACAACTAGGCAACAGATTACCGCGACCGGATCTTTTTTTTTTCTTTCGAGACTCCCGAGACTCCTGTGTGTGTAATGAGGCGATCGCCGTGAGAACAGGGATCAAAGAGACTAGTCTAGACGCCGACATGGACAGTCGCACGCGAACGCGCTCCTGCACTGGCAACATTTTTGCCAGTTTTTCACTGGATTTACTTCTCATCTTCATCCTTCTGTGGACGACGGATTCATTCCTTGAATCTCCACAGAATCTCCACCTAATGGAGACAGAAAAGGGGAATCCACGGGAAATGAAAAATGAAAAACACTCTGATTTCTACCTGCTCGGCTCTACAGAATCAACAAAACATCTGGGTTTTGCGGCCGGAGCTCTCCATACGCTCCTGGCCATGAATTCGGCTAGAAAGAACGCGCCCCCGACAGGACGCATGGACCGAAGAGGGGTCATACCTATGTTCCCCGGGTTCTATGTTCCCCACTAAGGTTATGGTTAGGGTTAGGTTTAGGTTAGGTCCTATATTCCCCGCTCTCCCTAGAAAACGGGGAACATAGGACCCGGGGAACATAGGACCCGGGTCATCCTTTTTCTTCTCCTGTCGGGTGATATCCACGTTAATCCAGGCCCAGTTACCACCAGGCAAACTTCTGCCCGTCTGGCGAGGGAGGAAAACTTTGCCAACGTTGCGAACGTTGCTAATGCTACTAGCGTCGCCAACGGCAACGTCGAACAACAACAAAGCCAGGAGCTTTGCGCAACCAGCGTTGCTACTGAAGCCAGCTACGTCGACAACACCAATGGCTCCCCACCAACTCAACTAGGCGAATCAACCCAAATGATCAACCGAAACACCCACGTTGTTTCCACCGCAGCCGTCGACGAGGACGCTTGCACCGACGTGCCACGGCGATCAACCGGGAGATGCAGCATAGACGAGGATGCGGAACCAAGGAGTCACCTAGCTGTTTTCCCCCGAAGCAGAGACCCTGATGCACCGTTTTCAACCTACGGTTCGTTCCACGGCCAGGGTCCTAGCAGAGGCCGTGCTGGGGCCCCCGCGACTCATGCATGTATGTACATAATGACAATGACTGCATCCTTCGCGAAGACCTGAAGGATGCAGCCATTGAAGCTGTGTGGGTCGAGATCATTTTTAAACATGCCAAACCTGTGCTAGTCGGTGCCATATACAGACCTCCTAACCAGACTGATTTCTATGAAAGACTTGAGGAGTGTTTAGCTAAGGTGGAGTATGCGGAGACGATACTTCTTGGTGACTTTAACACAGACATGCTCCGTAAGGAAGCGTCAGTGTAAGTCATTTAAGGGGTTTTGTCATCGGCACTCATTCCACCAGCTGATCACTCAGCCCACAAGGCTGTGTGTTTCCACTCAAACTACCATAGATCTCATTCTAACAACGGACAAGGACAAAATCCTCAATAGTGGTGTTTCTACCTGTGGCATATCTGATCATAACATGATCTTCTGCACCAGAAAGAAACGTAAACCTAAGACCGGTTACCACAAATCAGTCACGATCAGAGACCTCAAAAACTATAAGAGTGAGGACTTAGATCACAGGCTAGAGGAACAGGACTGGTCCGATGTACTAAACAGCACACAGGTAGACGAATCTTGGCTTGGTTTCAAAACCAAATTCATTCAAATTTTGGACAGTGTGGCTCCCATGAAAACCATCAGGGTCAAAACCCGCTCGGTACCATGGATGAATTCGGACATCCTTACTGCCATGAAAGTCAGAAACAAAAAGTGTTCTGAGTTTCATAAAGGTAGGATCAAACTCACCAAATGTTTTAACAAGGGTCTCGAATCACACGTAGCTAAACTTGAAAAAGAAAAAAACAAGCTAAGAAACAAGGCATGCTCCTATTAGCAGAAAAAAAGCTTCCTCGATGACAAAATTGAGGAAAATCAAAGCAAACCACGAGAGCTTTGGAAGCTATTCAACAACCTACTAGGCTGCAGCAAGAAATTGAAAACCAGGTTTACAAACATAAGCCTCAAGGTGAATGACACTCTCACCACATCCAAACATGAAGTGAGTAAAATCCTCAACATATTCTTCACGACCATAACCTCAGATTTGGTTGAAAAACTACCCCCTCACTCTGGGTGCTATGGTGAAGAGTATGATGACTCATTTTACGAAAAACAGGGTGTACGCAAAGACGATTTTAAACTCTCCCCTGTGAAAACAGAAGAGGTGTTTAAAAAACTGAGTGCTCTTCATCAACACAGAGCCACAGGCCTCGACAATATCCCCGCCAAATTTCTAAAAGACTCAGCCGCCTCCATTGCTCCAATCATTACCCACATAATAAACCTCTCCATCATACAGGGACGGGTCCCTAACGATTTAAAAAAAGCAAGGGTGACCCCTCTGTACAAAAAAGGAAACAAATTAGACCCTGGCAACTACCGCCCTATTTCTATTCTTAGCTCCATCTCGAAAGTCATGGAAAAAAATAGTCTATGAACAGGTCGATAAGTATCTTGCCGAGAAAAATCTAATCTACAAATTCCAATCTGGTTTCAGAACAAACCACTCCACTGACACATGCCTTCTCTATTTGAACGACTCTATCAAACAAGATGTCGACAAGGGCAAATATTGCGGCATGGTCATGCTGGACCTCCAGAAGGCCTTTGACACCGTTAATCACCCAATTATGATCAATAAGCTCAAAGCAATAGGTTTTGATGACACGTCAGTGAACCCCCCCCTCCCTGTGACTTGTGGTGTTCCCCAAGGAAGTATACTAGGACCTTTACTGTTCCTGATATATGTGAATGATATGTCATCAGCCTGCGACTGCAAACTGTTCCTGTTCGCAGATGACTCGGCCCTGCTAGTCTCGGACAGGGACAGGCTGCAGGTTGAGAAAACTCTCAGCTCTGAACTCAACAAGATCTGCATCTGGCTCTCTGACAACAAACTTTCATTACACCTGGGTAAAACTGAATCCATCCTCTTTGGGTCCAGTCCTAACCTTAGCAAGGCAGAGAGTTTCACGATCAAAGTGGGTGATGATTTCATCACAAGAAAGGACGAGATCTACAAGCTCATAACGTGTAGAATAGGGCTAAAGTGGTTAATGTATGTTTTATAATATAATAATTTATATCTGCAAAGTAACTAGTAACTGAAGTGTTCAAATAATCACAGATTACACAGGGCATTATATGAAAAATAACTAAAATATACAAATACATTGCTGACATATTTAATAATTCTATACATTAAAAAAAAGTTAACATAGCAGAAACAGGTGGCACGGTGGCGCAGTCGGTAGCGCTGTCGCCTCACAGCTAGAAGGTCCTGGGTTCGATTCCCGCCGGGGGACTTTGTGGGCACTGGGGGTGTGTCTTCTCCTCCGCGTCATCAGCGCCCATACCCTAGGTGGGGTTGGCGAAAGGGCCTACTCTGTGTGGAGTTTGCATGTTCTCCCCGTGTCTCCTAGGGTAGTTAATACCCTCACAAAAACATGTAGTAATCCTGGTCGCTATACCGCCTCCCCCATGACAGCCGGTGCGCCTGATGGAGGGGAAGGGAACTGGTTGGAATAACGTGTTCCTTCCACGCGCTACGTCCAACCAGGGAAACTCCCCCCTGTCAGGTGACAAGAAGGTCAGTTTGGCTCTCATGAATTGAAGGAAGCATGAGCTCGGCCCTGGCCTCCCTACTGTGGGGGACTGGTGTAGCGCTGGTGTAGGGCTGGTGTAGCGTCCAGGATCACTTAGGAAATTGGCACCGGGTGAAAAAAATGGGTTACAAAAATCGCGGGATAAAAAATAAAATAAAAAAAATAAATAGCAGAAACAGCTAATCTACAAGCTCACAATACGTCACAAAGAGACATGTCGTAAGCTTTTAGATCTGCTATTTCTGGGAAAATGTTTGAAGATGTATGAACATGTTTCAACATTTCAACGACTACAGTATGTAAAATAATTAAGATTATTTCAAATAATTGCAATTAGGCGATTATAATTTTGGCAGGCCTAGTAGTCGTCTGATGTCATGTGGGAGTTCCGAATGCTCCTCACCATACTGAATAACTGCTAAATAACTCCATCTCCCAGCATGCAACAGCACATCCCTGAACGGCCCCTGGGCTCAACCTTCTTCAAGGAGAAGAAGGTCTCTTGATATAATGTCCACAGATCATTGAAGGTCTGCTGGTCACAATAGGCAGGACTTCGTGTGACGTTTGTGCCATAATGTCAACCAGTGGTGGAAAAAGTACTCACAGTTTTTTACTTAAGTAAAAGTATCAATACTGCAATATAGAAATACTCTGTTACAAGTAAACGTCTGGATTTAAAAATGTACTTGAGTAAAAATACCAAAGTATTGGCATCAAAATATACTTAAAGCACCAAATGTGAAAGTACAAAATGTTTGAAAATCTACAAGCTCACAACGCCTCGCGATGCGACGCGTTGTGAGCTTGTAGATCTGCTATTTTCAAATAGGCTGGATGACAATGCGGAGCAGAGGAAGAGGTTATAGATGACTAGGTAGAGTAGAGGACTAGAGGTTATGATGTTACATATTTGTGTTCTATGTAAGGGTTTTATTTATTGTCTTCACTGTTGCATTGGTAAGCACCCTGACATGCATTCATTCAGTTCTGGTCCTGTTGTGGAGGCTTGCTATGTAAGTGCACTAGAGTTGGGAAGCCTGTATCAGCCTAAATACCCAGTCTCAGCCCTGGCATCAGTGGCACACCTCGTTAACTCATGCAGTGCCACATGACGTCTAAGACGTCATGGCCTGAGCGCCACGTGACGTCTAAGAAGTAAAAAAAAAATCCTTTTTTTTTTTTTTTTTTAATGTTCAGAACCCAAGATATGATGATTTGAAGATTTGCTGCTCCATTCACTTCTTGTTTAACTTCTTACTGAAAAAGGCTGTATCTTGGCTCCAAAGCACTTTTTTTTTTACGATGAATTTTGGCTGTGGCACTCAGAACCAAACTGCCATAAATAAGAATGGCACTGAATGAGTTAATCACTAGACTCCCGACCCACTTTTCCTGGGAGTCTGGTTCGACTCCCGCTTGAGACATTGCTTTTTCAACCAACCGCAGACTACTTTTTTCGCCGATAAAGTATAGTTTTGGACCGCGACGGAGGAGGGGCGCAGTCTCAAGCGAACTTGAGCCACGAGAGGCACCACCGTTCGGTGGATTTTTTTTTCTCTCTTCACTTCTCAGTCTGGAAAGCCTCCCATTGGGAGGTTTTGCAGAACTACACTAGAACTACATGTTACGTAGTCAACGTCGTTGCTGATTGGATGTCGTTCCAACGAATGAGAGTAGCGTTAGGCAACCTACGTCATCAGCCAGCGCCACCCTCCATGCTTTTCACACTGTTGTTTTTCTGCGCATTGGAATGAAGTCTCACTGGTGCTTTATCCCGCCCCGCACCACAGACCAATCAGAAGCCACGGCAGGACTCAAGCCGTTTGGCATGTCCCGCCTCCCTTGGAGATAGGAGGCTTTCCAGACTGAGAAGCGAAGAGAGAAAAAAAATCCGCCGAACGTAGCAAAGCAGGCTGGATCCCAGGCTAGGTGTTACACACTGTCCATGGAGATGGTGCTCAGGGAAAGTTTGGTCTAAATGTGGTGTCCAAAAGTTTGGTAACACCACGTCCTTGACTTGCACCCTCCTTGAAGTATTGAACCCGCTCCTGTTCTGTTTTGGTACATCCTGTTTGTGAAATGTTGAACTTGCTAAGGTGACATGTTAAAGTGAAGAGTTTTGGGGCAGCCTTTGGTTGACTGATTGTTTGATTACTTGACTCTGTTGGGATTTTTGTCTATAGAGCTACCGGCGCCAGTTTCTCGTACAAAGCCAACTTTTGATATAGTTTAGATTTAGAGTAGTTAGATTAGAGTAGAGTTCTCTTGTCATTTCCATTTGGTGTAGATGAGGTTTGTAAGAGGTTTGAACTTAAGTATAGGTTTAGCTTGGTTTATTTGGTTATTGTTTTGCGCCGGGGCTTATTTTCTGTGTATGTTTAAGTTTAAATGCATGTCTTAAACGGTCTATTTGTAAATTCATTGTATGTAAAAATCATTTCAAACCTAAAAGAAACCAAATAAGGTCATTAATAAAACAACAATTCACTTGTCAACCTTATGTCACGGTCCTTTTATTCCCTAGACCATAGGATCGTAACAGATGACTATGTAAGGGCCATGTATCTCCAGAGCCGCCTGTCCGTCCGTCCAACCAACTTCAAACTTGAGTGAGGCGTCAAGTCGGTTGAATCCATAGGCCTGTGGCCTATGGATTCAACGATGGGTTAGGGTTAGGGTTAGGGTTTAGGGTTAGGGCCTGTGTGACCATATATGTGTTCTATACATATGACATTAAGTCCATATATGGACTTAAACGGGACACAGACTGGTACAATGGGTAAACATAGTGTTGCATAACCATGTGGGGCATGCATTCCGAACTTGCATCGTTCCTGAGTAGCACACAAAAATATTTAGCACATGTAGATATGTAGATGCATGGATTTCCTTAAAAGGCATTTCACGGCATCCATATTTGTTTATCAGGTTGCCATGGTTATCCAATATTTGTGGAGGTCATTCTGGAGCCGTGTGGAACTCCATATTTGGGCAAGACTGACGTCATATTTGATGAGGTCAGATTTCAGTCAGCTTGGTTTAAAAGCTGATAAAAGCTGTGAGGAGCATTAGTCAAAGAGAAGAGAGCCTCACACACTGAAAGACAGATCTTTAGATCACTTATAGAAAGATAAGCCGTTACAACTTCATATTCTGCTGTAATCACAGCATAAACATTCCTGGATTGTAAAGACATACCTCACCGGTTGAAGACACCCAAGAAAAACTGCTGACAAATTCCAGTTAATCAAGTTGTTAGTAGTTTCTTAGAATCATTCCTGTGTTTCACACCTTGACTTTTATTCTCAGTGTGTAGAAATGGCACCCACCAGCAGTCTGCTGTCTGAAGAGCACTTCCTGTGTTCTATCTGTATGGATGTGTTCACTGATCCAGTCGTCACTCCATGTGGACACAACTACTGCAAAACCTGTATCTCACATTACTGGGACAATAATGATGTGTGTCAGTGTCCACTATGTGGAAACGTCTTCTGTACGAGACCAGAAGTATCTGTCAACAGTTTAGTTTCTGATATGGTTCATCAGATCAGGAGTCACAAGTTGAAAGAAGAATATGAAGCAAAGACAGAGAATGAAGTTCAGCAGATGATCCAGGAGAGACAAGTGAAGATTCAGGAGGTTAAACACTCAGTAGAGCTCAGCAAGAAAGATGCAGACGCAGCGATCAGAGCAGTCTTCACTGCTCTGATCAGCTGTATTGAGAGGAGCCAGGCTGAGCTCATTGATGTGATTGAAGAGAAGCAGAAAACAACAGAGAAACAGGCTGATGGCTTCATCAAAGATCTGCAAGTGGAAATCATTCAGTTAGAGATGAGAATCTCTGAGCTGAACCAGCTCTCACACACTGAAGATCACCTCCACCTCCTCCAGAACCTCACCTCCACAAACACCCCTCCACCCATCAAGGACTGGACAAATGTCAATGTCCATCAGGCTTCATATGTAGAAGTGGCTCAGCTGGAGAAGGAACTCAGTCAAGAGATGGAGAAGAAGATGTATAATGCTGAGCTGAGGATGATCCAGCAATATGCAGTGAATGTGACTCTGGACCCTGATACAGCAAATCCCTACCTCCTCCTGTCTGATGATAGAAAACAGGTGTATGATGAAGACGTATGGAAGAATCTCCCAGACAACAAAGAGAGATTCTCTGAATGTGTCTGTGTCTTAGGAAAACAAAGCTTCTCCTCAGGAAGGTTTTACTATGAGGTTCAGGTTAAAGGGAAGACTGAGTGGGATCTAGGAGTGGCCAGAGAGTCCATCAACAGGAGAGACTTCAAACTGAACCCCAACAATGGCTACTGGACTATATTGTTGAGGAATGGAAATAAGTACATGGCTGCTGCTGGCCCTGCTGTCCTCCTCCCTGTAAGAGAGAAGATCCAGAAAGTGGGAGTGTTTGTGAATTATGAGGAGGGTCTGGTCTCCTTTTATGATGTGGAGACGGGAGTTCATCTCTACTCTTTCACTGGCTGCACCTTCACTGAGAAACTATATCCATACTTCAGTCCCTGTTTTAATGATGCTGGTACAAACTCTGCTCCTCTGATCATCTCTCCTGTCAACATGGATGTTGGGAACGTGTCCCCTCCAACTTCAAAAAGAAGAAAAACATAAATGTGTCCCCTCCAGTATAATATTTACTGTATTTTTTTTTTTTAATAAATTGTACTGAAGAACAATCCCATGACCCTATTTGCTCCCTCTGAGGTGTGTTGTCTCTGCTCACATTACTGAGAAATAAAAAGGATCCTCAATAGGATGAAATCCACTGAGGTATGAGACTGAGACCTAGTTCTGCCAGACCCCTAGTGGTTGAAATCTGAATGGCTGGGTAGGAAAAGAGGGACCGACCGACCGACAGACCGACCGACAAAGCCTCCTGTAGGCCGACCCCCTGGGTCTGGCAAACATGATCATTAAGAGCAGGAGGGGAACTCGGTCTCATATATTCTCTGTCAAGGGGAAACCTCTTATGTCCAAAACAAATTCAAAAATTGTAAAAGTAGCAGATCTACAAGCTCAAAATGTGTCGCTTCACACTGCTATTTGAGCTTGCGGATCTGCTTTTGATGCTTTCGTGTGACGCTGTAGTATGATCAAGTAGGGCGTTAATTTAAGAAAAACACAAGTCAAAATATGGAGATAAAAGGTTTCTGCCCAACAACAACGATATACCTATTTTTCTGGAATCTAAATTCCATTTATACACTCTCAGACTTACAGACCTGTAAAAGTCCATTTTGTTCCTAATCCTAACTATCAATCATTTAGCTGGGGACCCCCCTGAACCCCCTCAAGGACCCCCTGGGGTCCCCGGACCCCACGATGTGAAATGTGAACCAGTACTGTTTTTGCCAGTAAACGGGCTCCCTGCGCTCGTCTTTCCACCGAGACATCGTTTGTTTACATCCGGGTTGAAAAAAAATAAAAAATCTGTGGATTGTCAGAAAGACTCAAAATGAGGTAAAACCACTGGCATTGGCGGATTATTCATGAATTAATACCTGGCTATGAATGTGTTAACTGTGTGAGTGTGGTGTATGAGTGTACGGACATTACGGTCCATTTGGTTACATTTGTATACACTCTCACAGTTAGAAATAGATAAATAATCACTGAGGATTTGATTGTGTGCCAGCCTATTATCACCTGTCTGTCTGTTTTCCAGTCTGTCCTCGAATTCCAGCCTGTCTGTCTCTTTCCCTCTTGTTTTCTTTATTTGTTACATCTGTGTGAAGGGAGCCAAAGGTAACCACGTTGCTATGGTATCCGGCACTGTTGCTCCAGCATGTTCAACAAACCACTTTGTGGCTGAACTGCACATTAACGTTATGTTGACACTATACTGTAGATCTGCACTTAAACGTTATGTTGACACAACATTACTGTAGATCTGCACATAGACGTTATGTTGACACTACTGTAGATCTGCACATAAACGTTATGTGCACACTACTGTAGATCTGCACATAAACGTTATGTGCACACTACTGTAGATCTGCACATAAACGTTATGTTGACACTACTGTAGATCTGCACCACATTGTTGTGCACACTGGCAGTAAAGTAGATCCATGTTGTTTTTTTGTGAATATTATTTTACATTTTGTGAAGGGTCTCAGATCTCAGATCCACGTCCTGCTTTCCCTCCTTATTTTCTATCGTGGGCTGTTGATTTTTTTCAGATTTTCCTTGTCGATTTGTTGTTTTCACTGTTTGTTTGTTTATTTATTTAGCTGTTGGTAGTCATGGCTGCCAGTTCCCACCTGATGTTATGTGGGAGTTCCCACTGCTCCATACTGTACAGAATAACTGCTAGCTTGCATAGCGTCTTCAGACTAGGACTTAAGTCTAATATGTACAGGCCTTTAGATTCTCCATATCCTCCAAATGTGATGATACGATCTCCCACCATGCAACAGCACATCAGATACATCCCTGAACACGGGCCTTTCCCCTTGGGATCAATCTTCTTCCAGGAGAAGGTCTGTGGATTTAATTTCCACAGATCATTGAAATCTGAGTTCAGGTAATGCTGGTTACGACCACCAAATATGTACAGCTCTCCTTTGTAGGCAAAGGCTGAATGATCGTAGCGTCCTTCTGGAAGAAGCTGTGTAGAAGGCGTGCTCAGCCAACAGTTTGTCTCTGTGTCAAACACTCTGATGTTGTTGTAGACCCCCGGAACCCCCACGCCCCAAAATACAAACATCAGGTTGGATAACTAACAGGTTTGGCCCCTCTGCATCGGGTTGGATAACTAACAGGTTTGGCCCCTCTGCATCAGGTTGGATAACTAACAGGTTTGGCCCCTCTGCATCGGGTTGGATAACTAACAGGTTTGGCCCCTCTGCATCGGGTTGGATAACTAACAGGTTTGGCCCCTCTGCATCGGGTTGGATAACTAACAGGTTTGGCCCCTCTGCATCGGGTTGGATAACTAACAGGTTTGGCCCCTCTGCATCGGGTTGGATAACTAACAGGTTTGGCCCCACTGCATCAGGTTGGATAACTAACAGGTTTGGCCCCTCTGCATCAGGTTGGATAACTAACAGGTTTGGCCCCTCTGCATCGGGTTGGATAACTAACAGGTTTGGCCCCTCTGCATCAGGTTGGATAACTAACAGGTTTGGCCCCTCTGCATCGGGTTGGATAACTAACAGGTTTGGCCCCTCTGCATCAGGTTGGATAACTAACAGGTTTGGCCCCTCTGCATCGGGTTGGATAACTAACAGGTTTGGGTCCATTCTGCTGCAGCGCAGACAATGAGAACAAGAGAGACACAGAGAGAGGAGAGATTAGAAAGGATCTGCAAAAGTCTGTGTTATATTTTTATTCACAGTTAGCTTTAACTTTAAAGACCTGGGGGGTGCGAATGAATCTCTCTCTCTCTCTCTCTCTCTCTCTCTCTCTCTCTCTCTCTCTCTCTCTCTCTCTCTCGCTCTCTCTCTCTCTCTCATATAGTACTGACATCATAGTGATGTCATAGACTGTCTAATGATGTCCGAGATCCACATGAAAGCCACACCCTGATTAAAACTCCATCTTGTTTATTATCTACACCAGGCCAACGGCAAAGGAGATTATGTTTTTGACCCTGTCTTGTCTGTCTGGTATGTCTGTCTGTGTGTCCATTGAAGTATCTCGCAGACAATCAGATTTGTCACAATGGGAGGCAAACTGCAGCCGGGAGGTCGATGGAATGCATTGTAGTCGACGAATGGCCACATGAAAACAACCTCTCCTTAATAAAACCACATGTAGAAAAGCAATGTCAACAAAGTGATAATTCACAAAGTGTAGCTAGATGATTTTAAAACCAGGCCCACTCTTCCTTGTGAGGTTTAAACATGGATCGGATCCAACTTCAAGCTTTTCACTGTTTTATCCTTGTAGAGAGTGACCTTACAAAGAATAATGAATGCACAGCACAATGTTTTTTGCAACCTTTGTAAAATACTCGACTTAAAAATAAATAAAAGAAGAGATCAGACATTTGTGTGTGCAGTAAGTATGGGCTGTTATCGTGAGACTGTCAACAACCAAACCTCCATACTGCCGAGCCAGGAACGATAGCTGGCGCTGTTTAGATGCCTCAATAGAATGACGTAGTGTGCACATCGAAAAACAAGTGATCAGAAAACAGCCTTTAATATGTGTTATTTTATAATCCTAAACCGATGATTATGACAAAGGTCTCAATCATTAAAAAATTTAGTTTGTTCATAAGCTGGTCCAGCCGGCTCTTATTGACTGTAATTCATTTCATCAAAGTTACCGTTCCAGTTTGCCTCCCATTGTGCATCCATTGTGCATCAATGGTTCATGTCTGGCGTTGGACACGGCCCTTCCTTCATTTTAGTTTCCTTGCTTGTAACCAGGAAGTAGTTCAGGATGTGAAAATAATAGTGTGTTTGCTGTGTTTGTTCAAAGTAACTCTTTACTCCCACAACTATAATGTAAAGGTAGGGTAAGTGATTTGCAATTATTCAAATAATTGCAAAATGGGTCTATGTTCTGATAGTGCTCGTTACTATAGAGTGTCCTGTCCATATAAGGAGTCTCCATGTCTCTCCAGCTCTTTATTAAACAGAAAATTCAATTTCGTTTCAGTTTCAGTTTAATTTCCAATTTTATCCAACCAGGACAGAGAACTCAATCAGGGTATAGATTAAACAAGTGAAATTGGAAGTGATGACACTAAGAAATGAGCAGACAAAATTGGAACTGGAACACTATACAAATTAAGCTTAAAAATGGGTACTTTCTCCTGATTGGCTGAGATTTTGACACCTACCGAAAAATATATTTTCTGTTTATTAAAGAGCTGGAGAGACGGGGAGACATCTGTTACTGAACAAACACTCTATAGCAATGATTACTATCAGAATATAGTATTTTAACCTTTTAACAAAATACTTTTTGTTTTAACCCAAAAATATCACTTACCCTACCTTTAATATGGAGGTAGATGTGTTGACTTTAAATCATTTAATATGGAGGTAGATGTGTTGACTATAAATCATTTAATATGGAGGTAGATGTGTTGACTTTAAATCATTTAATATGGAGGTAGATGTGTTGACTTTAAATCATTTAATATGGAGGTAGATGTGTTGACTTTAAATCATTTAATATGGAGGTAGATGTGTTGACTTTAAATCATTTAATATGGAGGTAGATGTGTTGACTATAAATCATTTAATATGGAGGTAGATGTGTTGACTATAAATCATTTAATATGGAGGTAGATGTGTTGACTTTAAATCATTTAATATGGAGGTAGATGTGTTGACTTTAAATCATTTAATATGGAGGTAGATGTGTTGACTATAAATCATTTAATATGGAGGTAGATGTGTTGACTTTAAATCATTTAACATGGAGGTAGATGTGTTGACTATAAATCATTTAATATGGAGGTAGATGTGTTGACTTTAAATCATTTAATATGGAGGTAGATGTGTTGACTATAAATCATTTAATATGGAGGTAGATGTGTTGACTTTAAATCATTTAATATGGAGGTATATGTGTTGACTTTAAATCATTTAATATGGAGGTAGATGTGTTGACTATAAATCATTTAATATGGAGGTAGATGTGTTGACTTTAAATCATTTAATATGGAGGTAGATGTGTTGACTTTAAATCATTTAATATGGAGGTAGATGTGTTGACTTTAAATCATTTAATATGGAGGTAGATGTGTTGACTTTAAATCATTTAATATGGAGGTAGATGTGTTGACTTTAAATCATTTAATATGGAGGTAGATGTGTTGACTATAAATCATTTAATATGGAGGTAGATGTGTTGACTATAAATCATTTAATATGGAGGTAGATGTGTTGACTTTAAATCATTTAATATGGAGGTAGATGTGTTGACTTTAAATCATTTAATATGGAGGTAGATGTGTTGACTATAAATCATTTAATATGGAGGTAGATGTGTTGACTTTAAATCATTTAACATGGAGGTAGATGTGTTGACTATAAATCATTTAATATGGAGGTAGATGTGTTGACTTTAAATCATTTAATATGGAGGTAGATGTGTTGACTATAAATCATTTAATATGGAGGTAGATGTGTTGACTTTAAATCATTTAATATGGAGGTATATGTGTTGACTTTAAATCATTTATTATGGAGGTAGATGTGTTGACTATAAATCATTTAATATGGAGGTAGATGTGTTGACTTTAAATCATTTAATATGGAGGTAGATGTGTTGACTTTAAATCATTTAATATGGAGGTAGATGTGTTGACTATAAATCATTTAACATGGAGGTAGATGTGTTGACTATAAATCATTTAACATGGAGGTAGATGTGTTGACTTTAAATCATTTAATATGGAGGTAGATGTGTTGACTATAAATCATTTAACATGGAGGTAGATGTGTTGACTATAAATCATTTAACATGGAGGTAGATGTGTTGACTTTAAATCATTTAATATGGAGGTAGATGTGTTGACTATAAATCATTTAATATGGAGGTAGATGTGTTGACTTTAAATCATTTAATATGGAGGTAGATGTGTTGACTTTAAATCATTTAATATGGAGGTAGATGTGTTGACTTTAAATCATTTAATATGGAGGTAGATGTGTTGACTATAAATCATTTAACATGGAGGTAGATGTGTTGACTATAAATCATTTAATATGGAGGTAGATGTGTTGACTTTAAATCATTTAATATGGAGGTAGATGTGTTGACTATAAATCATTTAATATGGAGGTAGATGTGTTGACTATAAATCATTTAATATGGAGGTAGATGTGTTGACTATAAATCATTTAACATGGAGGTAGATGTGTTGACTTTAAATCATTTAATATGGAGGTAGATGTGTTGACTTTAAATCATTTAATATGGAGGTAGATGTGTTGACTTTAAATCATTTAATATGGAGGTAGATGTGTTGACTTTAAATCATTTAATATGGAGGTAGATGTGTTGACTTTAAATCATTTAATATGGAGGTAGATGTGTTGACTATAAATCATTTAATATGGAGGTAGATGTGTTGACTTTAAATCATTTAATATGGAGGTAGATGTGTTGACTTTAAATCATTTAATATGGAGGTAGATGTGTTGACTTTAAATCATTTAATATGGAGGTAGATGTGTTGACTTTAAATCATTTAATATGGAGGTAGATGTGTTGACTTTAAATCATTTAATATGGAGGTAGATGTGTTGACTTTAAATCATTTAATATGGAGGTAGATGTGTTGACTTTAAATCATTTAATATGGAGGTAGATGTGTTGACTTTAAAGGGGTCACCATGAATTTCTTTTTTTTGGGGGGGGGGGGGGGGGGGGTATTTTTTGGGCTCCCCAGTGTCTCTTGTACCCCAAATATTTTTTTTTAACATTCAGTCATTCAGTCTTATTTCAGAGATTTTCAGAATGGGCGTGTCTGAACAGGCCATTTCAGAATGGCAAGGCAAGTGACATCACTTGCCTTGCCATTGCATTGATGATGGCCAGACAGAATTGCTCAGTAGCCCCCCCCTGCCCAAAAGGACGTATTGGTATTGCAGCTGAAAAAGCTTGGAATGACAGACAGTCAGATTGTGAGAAAAAATATCTGGATGTTTTTTAGGCTTACAACCTGTTTAAAACGTATTAGGGGGCAATATTTATATATAATATATATATTTTTAATTCATGGTGTGGCTCCTTTAAATCATTTAGTATGGAGGTAGATGTGTTGACTATAAATCATTTAATATGGAGGTAGATGTGTTGACTTTAAATCATTTAACATGGAGGTAGATGTGTTGACTATAAATCATTTAACATGGAGGTAGATGTGTTGACTATAAATCATTTAATATGGAGGTAGATGTGTTGACTTTAAATCATTTAATATGGAGGTAGATGTGTTGACTTTAAATCATTTAATATGGAGGTAGATGTGTTGACTATAAATCATTTAATATGGAGGTAGATGTGTTGACTTTAAATCATTTAATATGGAGGTAGATGTGTTGACTATAAATCATTTAATATGGAGGTAGATGTGTTGACTATAAATCATTTAATATGGAGGTAGATGTGTTGACTATAAATCATTTAATATGGAGGTAGATGTGTTGACTATAAATCATTTAATATGGAGGTAGAGTAGATGTGAGGACTTTGTGTCCTAAATAATGGAAGCATTGTGGAAATAATAGGATATTGTGATGGTGGATATTATGGACAGAAACAGAAATCAACAAAAGAACAAAGGAATCTCCTGGAGTCTCCTGAGGATGGGTGAGAGGAGTTTTATTGTCTCCGCCAGGCCGAAAGGCATGGCGAGAGAGTATGTTTTGCCCCCTGTCCGTGTGTGTGTCCGTCCGTCCGTCCGTCCGTCCGTGTGTCCGTCATTCTGTCATTTTGTGTACAGCTAATCTCCGGCACCGTTGGCTTGATCGCAGTGAAACTGTGCACACACACTCCCTGGATGCCAGAGCAGAACCTCTGCCCCAAATTTTTCAAATTAGCCTTTTATAGCGCCACCAGGAGGCCGCTTTTTGCAAAACACATTTCTTGACAGTACTCCTACAGATTTTATCCAAACATCACGCAAATCAGTACACAGTATCTCTATAGTCATGTGATCAACACGGATCTGTCCAATTTTCCATATTTCATCCTGATTGGCTAAGGTTGGCTTCCAAAGTTTGAAGGATTGCTCCGTTTCCATGAAAATAGCCGATCTACAAGCTCACAACGCGTCGCGACGCGGTGTGAGCTTGTAGATCTGCTATTTTCAAATATTTTAGTACTTGTACTTTTGGTACTTTAAGTACATTTTGATGCCAATAAATTTGAATTCTGGACTTTTACTTGTAACAGAGTATTTCTATACTGCAGTATTGGTACTTTTACTTAAGTAAGAAATGTGAGTAATTTTTCCACCACTGAATAATATCCCCAGAAATGTTAAGGTCCAACTATCAGGGAACTCCACAGGAAACAGACAAGTTAACACACCTCTGAGAGCCACATAGTTGTGTGTGTGTGCGTGCGTGCGTGTGTGTGTGTGTGTGTGTGTGTGTGTGTGTGTGTGTGTGTGTGTGTGTGTGGGGGGGGGGGGGGGGGCTGAGCACCAATCCTCCCACCACTTCTGTTCCGTTCTGCCTCAACTCTTCCCACGTCGGCTATTTACTCAAGTCTTAAGGTCCTTACACACCGGGGCGATTTTTTTCATGCGAATATTACGTTTTTTTTTTAAACCTTATAAAGTCAATGCAAGCTTCCACACGAGTTTTGCGGAGCGAAAAAAGCGTCTTTTAATTATTCGGAACGAGTCCGAATTTTGCGTATATTCGCATATTCGCCGGTGTGTAAGCGCCTTTACTCTCTCTCATTCTCACTATTTATGTCAATCTCTTCACTGTCGCTCAGAAACCTTGTACTGTATCTCCATATTTCATTCCGATCTACAAGCTTACATCGCAAAGGCATCGCAACCCGGTGTGAGCATGCAGATCGGCTGTTTTCTCCTAAATCTGTCCCTTCGTTTACCTGTGAAAACAGGATGGTTTAGTCGTGGTCTGGTCCATTATACACTCTGTCTATGTGAAAACAGGATGGTTTAGTTGTGGTCTGGTCCATTATACACCCACAGGACTGGTTTAGTTGTGGTCTGGTCCATTATACACCCACAGGACTGGTTTAGTTGTGGTCTGGTCCATTATACACTCAGAGCTTTCATCTCATTCACTCTCTGTCCCACTTTGTGACGGGAGCGCCTGGGATCACTTCTACTCTCTCTGTCTCTCTCTCTCTCCCTCGGGGGCGAGCAGGGTGACAGTGATTTGTAGAAGGAGAACCCATCAGGGGAGTTCTTTATCACAGCAATGCCTTTTTTTGTGCTCAAGCCTTGCTGAGTCAGCAGATTTGAAAGTCAGTGGCCCGCAGTTCAATACAAATCTGTATTCATGATCCCCAATCTCTCTCTCTGACTAACTTCTCCTTACCTGTGTGTGTGTCTGTGTTTGTGTGTGTGTGTGTGTGTGTGTCTGTCTGTCTGTCTGTCTGTCTGTCTGTCTGTCTGTCTGTCTGTCTGTCTGTCTGTCTGTCTGTGTGTGCCTGCGTGCGTGTGTGCGCGTCTGAGAGAGGAAGAGACAATTATTGAGATGTATTACTGCGACCATCATCCATGGTTGAATTGGATAGATCCTTAGTCATGCACAGTTGATGTAGCCTATAGCATTAGTCCTATCTAGTCCAATCCTTTTTTTCCCTTTTTTTATGGCAGATCTACAAGCTCACAACACGTTGCATCGTGACGTTCTTTCTTATTTAGGGGCCCACTTGTAATATCCTCGTGGCCCATTGGTTGGTAAGTCTGGCACCGCAGCAGGGAGTCTGGCACCACAGCAGGGAGTCTGGCACCGCAGCAGGGAGTCTGGCACCGCAGCAGGGAGTCTGGCACCGCAGCAGGGAGTCTGGCACCGCAGCAGGGAGTCTGGCACCGCAGCAGGGAGTCTGGCACCGCAGCAGGGAGTCTGGCACCGCAGCAGGGAGTCTGGCACTACAGCAGGGAGTCTGGCACCACAGCAGGGAGTCTGGCACCGCAGCAGGGAGTCTGGCACCGCAGCAGGGAGTCTGGCACCGCAGCAGGGAGTCTGGCCCCGCAGCAGGGAGTCTGGCACCGCAGCGCTCTGTGGATTTGTCTATAGCAGGGGTCTTCAACAGGGGGTCCGGGACCCCTAGGGGGTCCTCAGATTTACTACAGGGGGTCCGCCAAATATTTGTGTGATATGATTTTTCTTTTTACCTTAACCACTTGAACCCTAGCATCCCTCTTCTGAGGAGAACTTTTGCCAAGAAATAGCAGATCTACAAGCTCGCAACGCCTCGCGCTGCGAGGCGTTGTGAGCTTGTAGATCGGCTATTTCTTGGCAAAGAGGCTATAGGTGTAGAGGGGGAAAAAAGAGCAGACCACGTAAACAAAAAAAGTTGAATCTGAAACACAATTTTATACAATATAGAGGGGGTCCCTGCTTCATCTCCCTCTCAGCTCGGGGGTCCTTGGCCTGAAAACGTTGAAGACCCCTGGTCTATAGGCAATATAGGCAGCCGCCTGTAGAGCACCATCCCAATGGAGGAACAGCCGCCTGTAGAGCACCATCCCAATGGAGGAACAGCCGCCTATAGAGCACCATCCCAATGGAGGAACAGCCGCCTGTAGAGCACCATCCCAATGGAGGAACAGCCGCCTGTAGAGCACCATCCCAATGGAGGAACAGCCGCCTGTAGAGCACCATCCCAATGGAGGAACAGCCGCCTCAGCCGCCTGTAGAGCACCATCCCAATGGAGGAACAGCCGCCTATAGAGCACCATCCCAATGGAGGAACAGCCGCCTGTAGAGCACCATCCCAATGGAGGAACAGCCGCCTGTAGAGCACCATCCCAATGGAGGAACAGCCGCCTGTAGAGCACCATCCCAATGGAGGAACAGCCGCCTGTAGAGCACCATCCCAATGGAGGAACAGCCGCCTGTAGAGCACCATCCCAATGGAGGAACAGCCGCCTATAGAGCACCATCCCAATGGAGGAACCTACATTGTGGCCAGAAAAATAAAACCTTTTTTTCTTTTTCTTTTCTTTTCTTTTCTTTTTTTTTACAGTTGCATTTGTTTCTGTATCACTCATTTGCATATCACATCACTAATTGTTGTAGTGGATGGTGTGATTGTAGTTAGTAAACTAGACACTGGGAAGGTCTCCGACTCACAGTACAATATGTGGAGGGGGCGGGGCTATGGGTGACGTTGATCACGACCAAACTAACTAACAAACATATCGTTCATTTAGTTCACTTTCATCGAGGCGACATCCTAAATGGTTTCTGGGATTGTAATGAGAAAAAGGGGCTGAGCTCAGCAATAGGAATGCCCAAAGCTGTAGGCTGAGCTACAGTGAAACTACGTCTGATATGCTGATGTTTTGTCTTTTGTGATACATTGAGTCTTTCGTTATCTGCTTGGATTTAGCCAAGGAGGATGTTTGGTTATTCTGAATGGTTGATACCTTGTGCATAAAGACATGTACTGCGAAAGCAATGTATTTAGGCTGTCTGGCCTGTATGTTGCACTGTTTGTTTTCCCCCATTAATGCACATGCAGAGTCAGCTTATATTTAATATGTGCATAATGATAATGTATTCCTGAACATTTTACTCGAGGGACAACTTCATGTTTTTTTTTATGTGGAATCTGGAGGGAATATGTTCCCTCCGTCCCCACCTCCCCCCAGATCAGTGTCCATGTTGACAGGAGAGATGATCAGAGGAGCAGAGTTTGTACCACCAGCACTAAGATGAGGATTGAAGTATGGATATAGTTTCTCAGTGAAGGTGCAACCAGTGAAAGAGTAGAGATGAACTCTGACCTCCACATCATAAAAGGAGACCAGACCTTCCTCATAATCCACAAACACTCCCACTTTCTGGACCTCCTCTCTTACAGGGAGGAGGACAAGAGGGTCAGCAAAAGCCATGTACTTATTTCTATTCCTCAACCCTATAGTCCAGTAACCATTGTTGGGGTTCAGTGTGATTGATCCCTTCCTGTTGATGGACTCTCTGGCCACTCCTAGACTCCACTCAGTCTTCCCTTTAACCTGAACCTCATAGTAAAACCTTCCTGAGGAGAAGCTTTGTTTTCCTAAGACACTGATACATTTAGAGAATCTCTCTGTGTTGGCTGGGAGATTCTTCCATATGTATCCATGACTCGCTTGTTTTCCATCCTCAGACAGTATGAGTTTGGGATGTGCTGTATCAGGGTCCAGAGTCACATCCACTGCATATTGCTGGATCCTCCACAGCTCAACACCACCCATCTTCTTTATCTCTTGACTGAGTGTCTTCTCCAGCTGAGCCACAGCTGTCCTCACAGTCCCCACATATGAAGCCTGATGGACATTGACTTTTGTCCAGTCCTTGGTGGGTGGAGGGGTGTTGATGGAGGTGAAGTTCTGGAGGAGGTGGAGGTGGTCTTCAGTGTGTGAGAGCTGCTTCAGCTCGGAGCTTCTCTTCTCTAACTGAGTGATTTCATTTTGCAGATCTTTGATGAAGCCTTCAGCCTGGTTCTCTGTTGTTTTCTGCTTCTCTTCAATCACATCAATGAGCTCAGCCTGGCTTCTCTCAATACAGCTGATCAGAGCAGTGAAGACCTGCACACTGCCTGCTATCACTGTGTCTGAATCTTTCCTGCTGATCTCTACTGAGTGTTTGACCTCCTGAATCTTCACTTGTCTCTCCTGGATCATCTGCTGGACTTCAGCTTCTGTCTTTGCGTCATATTCTTCTTTCCACTTGTGACTCCTGAACTGATCAACCATCTCAGAAATTGAAGTATTCACAGATACCTCTGGTCTCTTATTGAAGATCTTTGTACACAGTGGACACTGACAACCATCACTAGTGTCCCAGTAATGTGTGATGCAGGTTCTGCAGTAGGTGTGTCCACATGGAGTGGTGATTGGATCAGTGAACACATCCAGACAGATAACACAACGTAAACCCTCTTCAGACAGCAGACCGCTGGCAGACGCCATTTCTACACCCTGAGATTAAAAGAGCTCCTCACACTCTGTGTAATCAGCTTTTAAGTCAAGCTGACTGGAATCTGACATCATCAAATATGACATCAGTCTCTAGCCCAAATAGGGAGTTCCACACGACTCCAGACTGGCCAACCTGAGCTTTCGAGATGCCGTTTTTAGGAAATCTACATCCTACTATAAATGCAGGATGTAAATATCACTAAACAAGACCAGGTTCTGCCAGACCCAGAATATATTCTGCTCTAAATGGGCACAGAGCACTACGTCACGCTAAGCTTGGCCAATCAAAAAGAGGGACAAGTAAGCACCATGTATGGACGAAACCGTTTTCCCCTATTTTTTTTTCTTTCTTTTTTTTACTTATGTTGCTATATTATCAATGATTTTCAAACTTTTTTCATGTCAAGGACCCCCAAAATAATATGTATTTGTCCGCCGACCCCCTCCCATCTAAAACGGGGGCACGCTTCCTGACTACTGGCCAATCACAGCGCGTCTTTTCCGTGACTTGTCAGAATCTAGTTGTGTATAAATATCCCATTATATTATTATAATAACTAGACTCTGCCACGCCCCGGAAATGACGCGCTGTGATTGGCCAGTAGCCAGGAAGCATGCCTCCTCAAATACGGCGGCCGTGATACAGACGCCCCAGAGCCGGAGGAGGCGTGTCTACCTTTGTCTGTGTACCTGTCTATGTTCTTCTGGACCAGGACGCTTCTGTGACGACACCTTTGATTGGATGTTTCTCCCCATCGTCCAAATTGGTGTTTTTGGACCGGGACCCTAAACCGGGCTGCCGTGCAATTGGTTCATCAATCACTGATCGGAATAGTTTGAGCCACAGGTGAATGAATGTAAGCCGGCATTTGAGTGTACAGTATGTGGTCTGTACATCTTTACAGTAGAAACACATATAACTAGAAAAAGTGCTCCTCGGAGCACAGGTCTCCGCCAGGTCAGGTAGGTTATTGTGGCCTCCTGGTGGCGCTATAATAGGCCAATGTTTAAAGGGTACCATTTGTTCTTAGGCCTTGCACGGCAATCGGACACTGCATTCATGGTTTGAGGCATTTTGTGCAACTTTTTTTTTGCTAAATTAGACCTGCTGGTGGCGCTATAACAGGCCAATGTTAAAAGGGTGACATTTGTTCCTCAACATAGTGTGAATGTGCGTGCAAAGTTTGACCGCAATCGGACGGTGCGTTCATGGTTTGCGGAATTTTGTTCAAAACAAGCCACTACTGCAAACTTTAGATGTCAATCTTAGCCAATGAGGATGGAATATGAAAAATCAAACACATCCGACTTGATCACATGACTATGGAGATCATGTGTACCGATTTGCGTGAAATTTTGATAAAATCGGAAGGAGTAATATAAAGAAATGTGTTTTACATAAGTCGGCCTCCTGGTGGCGCTATAAAAGGCAGATGGGAAAAATGCAGGGCAAAGGTTTTTCCTTGACCTCTAGGGAGTGCGCATACAAAGTTTTACACAGATCGGTGCAGTTATAGGTAAAAACATGAATCGGCCTGTTATAGCGCCACCATGAGGCTGATTTGAAAATTTTCAAGTGGCATTTCTTCCTCGGCATAGTGGAAATATGCGTGGGAAATTTCACAGAAATTGCATGCTGTGTTCATGATTTGAGGCATTTTGTTGAAAATGGAGCACTCCTGCAAACTTTGGAAGCCATTTTTAGCCAATCAGGATGGAATATGAAAAATCTGAAAGACAAGTTTTGTTTAATGACTATAGAGATACTGTGTACCGATTTGCGAGATTTTTGGACAAAATCTGTAGGAGTTCTGTCAAAAAATATGTTTTGCACAAATCGGCCTCCTGGTGGCGCTATAAAAAGCCTATGTGAAAAAATGTGGGGCAGAAGTTCGGAATTGGCATCCAGGGAGTGTGTGTGCACAGTTTCGCTGCGATCAGGCCAACGGTGGCGTAGATTAGCTGGTGACAGACGGACACACGGACGGACGGACGGAGGGTAAAACATACTCTCTCGCCATGCCTTACGGCCTGGCGGAGACAATAATGTAAATGAAGCTCTCATAGTGTATGTGGTCTGTACATCTTTACAGTAGAAACACTTATAACTAGAAAAAGTGCTCCTCGGAGCACAGGTCTCCGCCAGGTCAGGTACGTTATTCTGGCCTCCTGGTGGCGCTACAATAGGCCAATGTGAAAAGGGTGCCAACCGTGCCATTTATTCTTGCATTGACACTGCATTCATGATTTGAGGCATTTTGTTCCAAAAATTTGTTTTGCTAAATTAGACCTGCTGGTGGCGCTATAACAGGCCAATGTGAGAAGGGTGGCATTTCTTCCTCGGCCTAGTGGGAATGTGCGTGTGAAATTTCACGGAAATCGCAAGCTGTGTGTATACTTTGAGGCTTTTTGTTCAAAACGGACCAATCCTGCAAACTTTGGAAGCCAACCTTAGGCAATGAGGATGGAATATGGGAAATCGGACAGATCCGTGTTGATCACATGACTATAGTGATACTGTGTACCGATTTGCATGACGTTTGGATAACATTTGTAGGAGTAATATAAAAAAATGGGTTTTGCACAAATCGGCCTCCTGGTGGCGCTATAACAGGCCCATGTGAAAGATTTGGGGCAGAGGTTCTGAATTGGCATCCAGGGAGTGTGTGTGCACAGTTTCGGAGCGACCGGGCCAACGGTGCCGGAGATTAGCTGGTGACAGACAGACACACACACACACACACACACATACACGGACGGACGGACGGACGGACAGGGGTAAAACATACTCTCTCGCCATGCCTTCGGCCTGGTGGAGACAATAATGCAAATAGAAGCTTTCATAGTGTATGTGGGTTGCATATATTTAGAGTGGTGCTGCTTTGTGTTTCATGTGTGTAATTATTCAGAGACAATAGATAAACGCTCGCACACTGAGGGCTCCGATGCACCAGATGCTTTATTTTACCACAGAAAGCTGTGGCGTTTCCGGCTCAACGCTGGGTCTCAGACATGTGTGTAATTATTCTCATCTGTGTTTAATTGTTGTAAACTGTGTGCATGCAACCTCAGGGAGCTCTCTGTGTTTTGTGTGCATGTAATTATGCCACTGCAGGTGTTGTGCATGCACGCACGGACGCACGTGCACATGCACATGCACATGCACACGCACGTGTGTGTGTGTGTGTGTGTGTGTGTGTGTACTGTATTTTCACCTTTGTTTCCTTAGTGTGCCTCCACTCGCGCTCGTGTGTGTGCGCGTGCGTGCTATCTCGACTATTGCCTGGCAGAAATATGTATCCCCCTTTCCTTATCCTCCATAAAGAGGCTTATATCTCCTTAAATCCACACTTCTCTTTTCTTTCTTTATTTCTTTCTATCTGATTTGTGTTTAAAAAAAAAAGGTGTGATGGAGGAGAGAGAGGGCTGGAGGGAGAGAGACAGTGAGAGACAGTGTGATGGAGGAGAGAGAGGGCTGGAGGGAGAGAGACAGTGAGAGACAGTGTGATGGAGGAGAGAGAGGGCTGGAGGTAGAGAGACAGTGAGAGACATTGAAGTGAGATACGACTGACACATGTTGAGGAAAGGTTTCATCAGACATTCTCACATGGTGTGTGTGTGTGTGTGTGTGTGTGTGTGTGTGTGTGTGTGTGTGTGTGTGTGTGTGTGTGTGTGTGTGTGTGTGTGTGTGTGTGTGTGTGTGTGTGTGTGTGTGTTTTTGTGTGTGTCCTGGGCATGACGTTAAACTGCCCCGTTGTAAATACCATCGTCAATGTAGTAGGTACAGTGGATGCACTTGCAACTTCTGTGGACTATGTAGCTTACATACAAGAAGGCACTACTCACCGGTGGAATCTACCAACAGCCGACGCTACCTAACGGCCAGGTGGGACTTCCAGGCCCTTGAGAACCACAACAGAGAGCGCTTTAACACCAAGCAGCAGTGCAAGACTAAGAACTTTGTTTCCTCTGGTGATCCAGCCTTATAGGACATACACACGGACTGGTTGTTGGAGGGTTTCCACAACTTGGCATGCCCAAAGACGAGGCAGAAAGGCTGGCACAAGTATTGTGCTGTCTCTCTGCTGCCTTGCACGGCAGCGCCGCCGCTACTTGTGCCCATGGAGTGCTGAGTTTCACGCGTGTTGTATCATGAGGACATGAGTTTGTGAATGTAACCTTTATTCTTTATTCTTTATTCGGATCCCCATTAGCTTCCGCTGCCGCGGTCGCTAGTCTTCCTGGGGTCCACATAAAACATCATACAAACAATAACTGACACTCGTCAGTCCAAAACTAAGCTACATTAAAATGCCAATGATATAGACACTACAGGAACATTGGTTAAACATCATGTACAAAAACATATTGATCATTCTAATTGTGTGATCTCTCTCATTAATATCTGTTTAATAGATTTTTTAAATAGATATTTGCTCTTAATTTGTTTAATATTTGCGGATAATGAGTTCCATTGTTGGGTGGCTCTATAAATAACTGTTTTTTTAAATACTTCTGACTTTGGTTTTGGAAGTTCCAAATACCCTGAGCTTACCTGTCTTGTTTGATATCTATGTTTTAGACCTGCATTAAGTAATTGATCTCTGAAGAAATCTGGCTTCCTCTAGCTGCACCTTAAAATATGTATGTCCCTGTATGCTTTCCCTGTGTGTGGACATAAATACTTTGTTAAACTGTGTGTGTGTGTGTGTGTGTGTGTGTGTGTGTGTGTGTGTGTGTGTGTGTGTGTGTGTGTGTGTGTGTGTGTGTGTGTGTGTGTGTGTGTGTGTGTGTGTGTGTGTGTGTGTGGGGGGGGGGGTGTGTGTGTGTGTGTGTGCTTTGATAATGGCTTGTATATAAAGGCAGTGTTTAGATACAGAAGCACAAAGGAAGCTGTGTGTGCGTGGGTTCCTCAGTGATTATGACGCTAAACACTTCACAGGTGCTTCAGTGTTTCATAACATCTGACTGAGAAACCCTGTTTCCCTCTGAGCATTAAAATGACAAACACTGTTCTCTCTGGAGGAGACATGAATACTGAATAAATACCTATACTGTGAGAGATATACATACTGTTTATCCTATTTATTGTAACCTGTCTGTAACCTGTCTGTTCTACAGACTGTGCTGATAATAACAATATTTATAACACTTCTGGATATAATAACTAGAAAAGTACGCTCCTCGGTGCGCAGATCCCCGCCAGGCAGGGTCGCCTATCCAGGGAAGTCTCAAGAACAGATCCATCGCTCCGCTTGGATCTGTCGGTAGCCGTGTTGACAACCCGTACACATTGGCGTGGCGTGGGCGTGCCTTCAGATCAGGAAGCAGGCCGCGCTTTACCCAATCAAATGTAGTGGGCGGGATTTACATGTGTGCTGCTCAATAGAGCATCGCAGTTCCCGCCCACTTCCTGGTTTTTCGTGGTGCCGGAAGGAACAACTCAATGCATTTTTCCCATTGACATTTCCAAAAATATTTATATCTATTAATTTAAGTCTCGAATCAAGCCATCATGACATGACATGAATCATGACCATAAAACGTTTTTTTCTGTGATTTATTTTATTTTATATTTAATTATATGATATACTATATTTAATAAATACCCTTTGTTTTGCCGTTTTCAACAAAAAAAAAATCACAGAATCAAACGTTTTATGGTCATGATTCATGTCATGTCATGATGGCTTGATCGAATCAGGCTTAAATTAATAGATATAAATATTTTTGGAAATGTCAATGGGAAAAATGCATTGAGTTGTTCCTTCCGGCACCACGAAAAACCAGGAAGTGGGCGGGAACTGCAATGCTCTATTCCCACTGGAAACAAACCGAAACTCATTTAACAATAGCGTCCACGGGAGCAGACAAAACCACGGAAAGTTAGTAACATTTTAACTTGCTCTTTCATCATAGAAACAAGTGGGCTTATAACCAAAACCATCCATGTTCTTTGGGAGAAATTGTGTTAGTGTTCCATGGAGAAATATTGTTAGTGGGAATGAAAACATAGTCGCAGGCACCACTGGAAGTGAAAGAATGAAGGCAGACCAAAACCCTGGTTTCCCTGAGCACGGGTCCTCCGTACAGCTCCGCCCAGAGCCAAATGAATGAGTAAAAAACAGCAGAGGGCGCTGTTTTTCCTTTATATTTGACGATGGGTTCCCAGATTGGTCTTGGGGTGCTGCTGTCAGGACACGAGGAAGCTGTTATAGAGTGCTCCTCCAAAACTGGAGGAGCACCATGCCAGTGGTGGAAAGAGTACTAAAATTCCTTACTTAAGTAAAAGTACCAATACTGCAATATAGAAATACAAGTAAAAGTCCAGAATTAAAAAAGTACTTGAGTAAAAGTACAAAAGTATTGGCATCAAAATGTACTTAACTCTTTGACTGCCAGAGTATTTTCATAAAGTACTCCCCCATTGCCAGCAATTTTCGTGTTTTTTTTATTTTTATATTTTGAAATTTTTCATGAAAATAATTGATCAGACTGTTTTTTAAAGACGCCGCACAAATCCGCCACTAGAGAGCAGCACATGATAGCTTGATCAGCTCCGTGTGTCACTGTTACCCTTCTTGAGCGATTAGACAGGGAAAAACATGAAAACGGATGTGACGTCCTCCCAGATTGTTTTGATCGTCAAAATGACGATGTGATACACGACGGCGATGACTGATCGTCACCCAGACCATAGATTATAGAAGAGAAGCTGTCCGTTTGTCCGTTCTACCGTGTGAAAAACCGTTTGTTTACCTATTTTGGAGGAAAATGACCGGGGGAAAATAATCAAAAACCGGAAACGGAACCCAGGTCATGAAACCGGATGCAGATATGGGTGAAGTAAGTGGAACTCGAGAATAACATTGAATTTTAAGCAGCATAGCGCGATCAGAGATTAAACAATGAACGCAAATCCAACGCGTCAAACGCGTGAATGGCGTGGGTGGATTAAGTAGTAATTGACGCGTTTTCGAGTCAATGGCGTTTATAGAGTTGTTAAAGTACCAAAAGTAAAAGTACTAAATATTTTAAAATAGCAGATCTACAAGCTCACAACACGTCGCGATGCGACGCGTTGTGAGCTTGTAGATCGGCTATTTTCAAATAGCCTAGGCATAAAATAGGGCTAATGTGGTTAATGTGTGTTTAATAATATCATAATTTATATCTGAAAAGTAACTAGAACTAAAGTTTTCAAATAAATGTAGTGGAGTAAAAGTATTGGAAATTGGAAATACTCAAGTAAAGTACAAATACCTCAAAATTGTACTTAAGTAAATGTACTTAGTTTCTTTCCACCACTGGAGGGTGCTAAGAACAATCATACAAACTACTGACACACACAGCCCTGCGTAGACAACCAGGCCTGCAGGCAGAGATCAGCGCTCAGCTCCACTTTAATTTAGTTTCTGTCCTTTTTTTGGGGGGTTCTGAGAGCCTTCATGAGTCCTGAGACACCTCAGCCTCGTGGCTGTCTTCATCGGTACAAACAGTGCATTGCAGGGGCGGCTTGTCAGACAGACTTGAATCCTGCAACAGCCAGCTATTTGATCTACAAACCCCCCGTCAGCCAGCCAGCCAGCCAGCCATTTGAAGTGCTGGAGACTGCTGTTGAGGGAAATGAGAACCAGGCAAGATGTTAATTCTGCTCTCAGGCTGTTTGTCAGTCTCTCAGAGGAGTTTCCTCTGAAATGCTAATTACTACATTTAGAAATATGGAGTGTTGTTGCGCCTCGGTACAAATTGCTGTTGCACAGACAACAACATTCTTCATCATAAAGCACAGGGGGGAGCCGGTGGTGTGTGGTGGGGGGAGGTGGGGTGTGTGTGGGGGTGGGGTGTGTATTGGGGGGTGAATCAGAACCCCTTGATGGTTCATCCATCATTTTTATGACCCATCAGACAGTAAGACTCTTCATCATGGTCATCATTAGACACCATTAGTCATCGCCATCAATGGCAGCGGTGGAGGATTACCGACCGCTAAATCATTATTATCTCTGTGTAACACACTGTCTGTCTGTCTGTCTGTCTGTCTGTCTGTCTGTCTGTCTCCACTCTTGTCAGAATGAGTTCCTTTAAGTGCGGCGCTCGTGGGTGGGTGCACATCCTCACATCCTCACACTCTCCCTGTGGCACCCACACTTACACACACATATACATACATACATACATACACCCACACTTACACACACACACACACACACACACATACACACACACACACATACATACATACATACATACATACACATACATACATACATACATACACCCACACTTACACACACAGCACGTTTTGAATATTGATTGAATATTTTATTAGGCAAAAAATGTAAAACAGCACAGATACATTTAAAATACTTTGTCTAACAGGTCCGTTCATAAAAGTCCTTGCGGACCTGTTTCCAATGAGGGCCTTGGTATTCAATTCATAGACGTAAACCTAACCTCTAAATGTCTAATCCTAACCACCATTTTAACGTTCTACTATACTTGGGGATATCTGGCCCTCAGATATTAATACAAGTACACAGGCACAGGCACGCACACACACACACACACACACACACACACACAGGCACAGGCACAGGCACGCACACGTGCATGTTTTTTCACTTTAAAAAAAACTCAGCTCAGATACATTTATGAGCAACTCAAGCTGTCCGAAGGATTTATTTCTCCTTGAGTCTGTCTCTCTCTCTCTCTGTGTTTTAGGAGAAACTAATGTATTTTATCGTGTGTGTGTGTGTGTGTGTGTGCGCGTGTGTCATAACCTCCCACTGTCTGTGAGCCAGTGCGCCGGCAGAGATCTGCCAACAGTTTTATTAGCTCACATCCAGAGCAGAGGAAGTGCTTTTCTTGTGTTTCTGACGGTCCTCCTACGCCACATTTAGCTGAGTGGGATGCTGATCGCCCTCCAGGAGCCAGAGGCTCAGGCTAATGTGTTGCTGTGTACGCCCACACACACACTCATAGTGCAGCACACACTGACACACACACGCACACGCACACGCACACGCACACACACACACACACACACACACAGACACAGTGCAACACACACACGCTCACACTCACACTCGCACTGCAGCACACACTGACACACACACACTCGCACACACTCGCTCACACACACACACACACACACACACACACACTCACTCACAGTGCAGCACACACACACGCACACGCACACGCACACACTCGCACTGCAGCACGCACTCACACACACTCGCACACACTCACACTCACAGTGCAGCACACACTGACATATACACACACTCATAGTGCAGCGCACACACACAGACAGACAGACAGACAGACAGACAGACAGACAGACACACAGACAGACAGACACTGAGATAACAGCCGCTATGCTGATGGTGTAACTTAAGTCTGATGAGTCAGTGCCATGCAGTTATGTACAATAATACTACCAGTGGAGGAAAATAACAAGTGCGTTTGTTCTGTACTGTACAAGTACAATGTTGATGCATTTTTACTGCATTATAAGTACTTTTACTATTGGTACTTTAGGTACATATTGATGCCAATACATTTGTACTTTTTTGAATATCAAACTTTTACTTGTATTTTTACATTGTGGTATTGACACTTTCACTTAAGTAAAGAATTGTGAGTACTTCTTCCATCACTGAATGCTTCAACCTGAATGATGGTTGAATCAGTTTGATAGAAGATGATGCCTTTTGATGACAACACATTTATTTATTGTATTTTCTCTTATCCTATTTTCCATATCCATATATATCGTTTTTTAGCTGTTTAGATTTCATAGTCTGAGAGGACGTTCCGTTCTGCCGTTCAGTGAGTGACGTCGAAACGCACTACTCAGTAGCCTACTCTTAGTCATGAACCCTACTCAGTACTCTTAGTCATGAACCCTACTCAGTACTCTTAGTCATGAACCCTACTCAGTACTCTTAGTCATGAACCCTACTCAGTACTGCAATATCTCCCATGTGCCAAGCGGGCGCTCCCCATTAGCTCAGCGGTAGATATTTAATCTCCCACATGGGTGACCCTGGGTTCAAATCCTGGCATAAATCTTTAAAGGAGAGTTCCGGTCATTTTAGGTTGTATGTTTGATGTGTCGCTGATCACTCACCAACATACAAAGGAACGTTGAATAATTCCAGATCTGCCCCTGTTGTCCATTCTGCAGACCCCTTGCAGCGGCATAATGGGAGACGTGTGTAAGAGTGAAAATCGCCTATTTTAACAAATGCAAAGTCTGTTTTTTTTTCTCCTAGTACAGAACCTGGCGCGTGCCAGATTTTGTGAGAGAAACAAGCAACCAGCGTCATGTCGTTCTGCATTAGCGGTAGCTCGTGCGGGACATTCAGCGCATGTTTGAGTATCATGAGACTCCACGATGAGTACTAGGAGAAAAAAAACAGACTTTGCATTTGTTAAAAGAGGCGATTTTCACTCTTACACACTCTCCCATTATGCGAGGGGTCTGCAGAAAAGACAACAGGGGCAGATCTGGAAATATTCAACGTTCCTTTGTATGTTGGTGAGTGATTAGCGGCACATCAAACATACAACCTAAAATGACCGGAACTCTCCTTTAAGTGGGGCCACGTCAATGTCTACATTCCCTTGTGGTTGCTGCGGTCAGACCATAGCAGAACCACATCAATGTTTGCTTCCTGCACAAACCAAGAGGAGCTTTTCTTCAGCCTTCAGCCTCCAGCATTCAAATGCAATGCATTGTGGGATACGGGGTCTTGGCTAGAGATTATAGTGAGCGCAGAAGATCTTTTGTTACATTTAATTGCAAGTACCGGTATTGTTGTAAAACAATAGGGATTGCAGCTGTGTGTGCTTAAAGATTTAGACTGATGAAGGAACGTGATAGAATTGTTGGGGATTCATTGAAGGGTTGGTAATGTAATAACTAAATACATCCTATTCAAAGCATTAATTATAGATACAAAGATTTATTTTGAACTGAGAAAGCATGAAAATCAGGCGGTGCTGAATTCCGTGTGATGTTTTCCTGAAAGGTTCCTGATGTTGTTTTCTCTGCAGTATAATGTGTGTAGTTGCTGTCCAGAGTCAGACTTAGCCTTGTTATAGCTTAACCCATACAATCCGGGGACGCATCTCTGTCATTTTAGATGTGTTTGGCTATTCAAAAATAGCATATATACAAGCTCATAGTGCGGCACCGAGTGCCGCACTATGAGCTTGTAGATCTGCTATTTTTTGAAAAATCGTGAAAATGTGTGAAAATCTTGATATACTAGACCATACCCGGTGAAGGGCGCAGGCAAAAGTAGTTGCAAACGTGGGGTTATTGTTTTCATAGACCTTGCTGCTTGTTTCTCGCGCGAAACCTGGCAACGTTAGCCCCCATTGTTTGACACATAAACGCTAATAATAAGCTGAGATTTGATAAAATTGAGAAACGGGCTTCGCAGTTAAGTTCAGATGGTAATGGTCAATGGCTGTGTGCAAATTCAGAGCAATTGCTCCAGTCACTGGGGAGAACCGGGCAGCTTTCCATGACACCACGCACTACAGACAGACAGAGGTTCGTAGAATTATAGGAGGATATATATTTAAAAATATATATTTAAAGATTTGCACACATTTTCACATAAAAAAAAAAAAATCACACCCAGTGTGAAGTGGGCGGTGTGGTCATCACAGTGGTCATCACAGTGATGGAAGCTCACTTAAAAAAAAATATATGTTTTTAAGTGCATAGTCCTATTTATAGGTTATTAATGTCATCATGTGTCTCGCTAGCCAATCACAGTGCTGAATGGAGTCAGCCAATAGAGTCAGCCAATCGCAGTACAGCTAGGGGTGTACTAATGAGCCAATCACAGTACAGCAAATGTGTACTAATGAGGTGTCCCAACCCCACTTACAGGGGCGGCTACACCGCCCAAAAATAGCAGATCTACAAGCTCATAGTGCGGCACTCGGTGCCACACTATGAGCTTGTATATCTGCTATTTTTGAATAGCCAAATACATCTAAGATGACACGGATACTGTCCCGGCTAAATTGTTTAAATGGCTTTTTAAAAGCCATTTAACTAGGTTTGAACTTAGTATGTTTAAACAAGGTTTAAACAAGTTTGAACTTAGTATGAGGTGGTGCAACTGGCCCCAGGTTCATAATGTCAAAATGTCCTTGAGCAAGGCACTGAAGCCCTTTCATGGTTGCATGTCTCTGCCCTCGGTGTGTGAATGTAGAAATGCAGAGTTCACATTATTCCTTATTAATTTGACTGCCAGAGTATTTTCATAAAGTACTCCCCCATTGCCAGCAATTTTCATGTTTTTTTTATTTTTATATTTTGAAAATTTTCATGAAAATAATTGATCAGAGTGTTTTTTAAAGACGCCGCACAAATCCGCCACCAGAGAGCAGCACATGATAGCTTGATCAGCTCCTGGTGTCACTGTTTACCTTCTTGAGCTATTAGACAGGGAAAACCATGAAAACGGATGTGACGTCCTCCCAGATTGTTTTGATCGTCAGAATTACGTTGTGATACACGACGGCGATGACTGATCGTCACCCAGACCATAGATTATAGAAGAGAATTTGTCCGTTTGTCCGTCATACCGTGTGAAAAACCGTTTGTTTACCTATTTTGGACGAAATGACCGGGGGAAAATAATCAAAAACCGGAAACGGAACCCAGGACATGAAACCGGATGCAGATATGGGTGAAGTAAGTGGAACTCGAGAATAACATTGAATTTTAAGCAGCATAGCGCGATCAGAGATTAAACAATGAACGCAAATACAACGCGTCAAACGCGTCAATGGCGTGGGTGGATTAAGTAGTTATTGACGCGTTTTCGAGTCAATGGCGTTTATAGAGTTAAGTTGTCAGACAGTCTGGTCACAGAGGACCAGCAGAATGAGAGATGCCTCTAAGTGACGTCTCTGGATACTTAAGTTGGTTTTTATTCCCCGTATTAAAAGTGATGACAGGCTTAGCAGCTCCATGGGGATTTACT
>NC_137616.1:49984533-50002033 GCF_963280865.1 Gymnoscopelus braueri | reverse complement strand
CATGACTGTAACAGGAGTTTTCATGTACCGCAGGGTAAGACTGCAGTAGCAGTTAATAATTAGACGAACAAATGAATTAATATACTTTAACGTGCGGAATCCGAAACAGGCAGCGCTGTGATTCTGAATTTTGTTACGATTGCGGTGATTAGTAGCCTATTATTGACACCACCTGGGCGAGTGAGTCGTGTCGTGTAACTTTTCTGACGTTAAGCTGTGTATGTGTTCAACAACACAGCCATGAAGCCTTGCAGTTTAAGTGCAGATTTCAGCTTGGGAAAAGCAGCCTCCAACGGGTTTGGGTATGTGGTTCATAGTCACCATTGCGTTATCGTGGTCTTCCTATTCTTGCTATTATGTTGCAAATGATTGTGTGTGTGAGGGCGAAATAATATTGACAGCTATGGCAGGTGACGAAAGCTTGCCAGACCTATGCCAGGCTAACAACGGTTGCTAAGCTGGCATTGGACAATCGCTTTTGGGGTGGGGTTTAGCGAAGGGTCCATTGTCTATACTTTTACTTTCACTCCACTACATCTCAGAGGCAAATATTTTACTTTTAGTCCACTACAATTATTTGAAAACTTTAGTTACTAGTTACTTTGCAGATACAAATATTAGTATTACATTATAGAACATACATTAACCACTTTAGCCCTATTTTATACCTAGGCTATTTGATAATAGCCGATTTACAAGCTCACAACGCGTCGCATCGAAACGCGTTGTGAGCTTGTAGATCTGCTATTTTCAAATATTTTAATACTTTTACTCTTGGTACTTTAAGTAACAATGCTTTTGTACTTTTTTTTACTCAAGTACATTTTGAATTCCAGACTTTTACTTATAGAGTATTTCTATATTGCAGTATTGATACTTTTACTTACAGTAAGTAAAATATCTGAGTACATTTTCCCACCTCTGTCAATAATAAAGAGTCATTAATGCTGCTACCAGCTGGATTGTGTGGACGGCTATAATGAATAAACTGTGTGTGTGTGTGTGTGTGTGTGTGTGTGTGTGTGTGTGTGTGTGTAGGTGTGCGTATTTATGCAGTGTCATTGTGTTCCTCATACGATGGTGATAATGGCTTTTTACTGCACACTGTGTTTGTGCCTCATCCTGTTTATGTGCTTCAATCTCCCTCTGGTACACACACACACACACACACACACACACACACACACACACACACACACGCACCCACACACAGTCTGCTGTTTCTACGGAGACACAGAAACCACGCCATATGATTGTAATAAACTGCACACGCACACGCACGCGCACGCACGCACGCACACACACACACACACACACACACACAGGTGCAATCAAGGCTCAGTCTCCTTGCTTTAGGCAGGCTGTGTGATGATGTGATTTTGTATTGTAGGTTGGTGATTTAGGCGTTTCACCCCACATGCTGACTGTATTTCTCTCAATGCCCATTTTAATGTCCACCAGGGATTTTCTGTCATTTAAAGGCATTTGGGGGAGATGACACCTAATGGTGCGTTCACATTAGCAGCGATAAAAAGATACAAAGCAGCCAAGATGTGTCAGCTACACTGTCACCTAAATGTTTCTCAACCTACTTGAGACGGTACTGTGTCATTGTTCCGACGACGTGTTGATCCGACTGGCCCCATTACTAACCCTATCCCTAACCCCATTACTAACCCTATCCCTAACCCCAACCCTAACCCCATTACTAACCCTATCCCTAACCCCGACCTAACCCCATTACTAACCCTATCCCTAACCCCGACCCTAACCCCATTACTAACCCTATCCCTAACCCCAACCCTAACCCCATTACTAACCCTGTCCCTAACCCCAACCGTAACCCCATTACTAACCCTATCCCTAACCCCAACCCTAACCCCATTACTAACCCTATCCCTAACCCCAACCCTAACCCCATTACTAACCCTATCCCTAACCCCAACCCTAACCCCATTACTAACCCTATCCCTAACCCCAACCCTAACCCCATTACTAACCCTATCCCTATCCTTAACCCCAACCCTAACCCTATTACTAACCCTGTCCCTAACCCCAACCGTAACCCCATTACTAACCCTGTCCCTAACCCCAACCGTAACCCCATTACTAACCCTATCCCTAACCCCAACCCTAACCCCATTACTAACCCTATCCCTAACCCCAACCCTAACCCCATTACTAACCCCAACCCTAACCCCATTACTAACCCTATCCCTAACCCCATTACTAACCCTATCCCTAACCCCAACCGTAACCCCATTACTAACCCTATCACTAACCCCAACCCCCTAACCCCATCCCTAACCCCAACCCTAACCCCATTACTAACCCTATCACTAACCCCAACCCCCTAACCCCATCCCTAACCCCAACCCTAACCCTATTACTAACCCTATCCCTAACCCCAACCCTAACCGCACGCGAAGCCACATAGTCAGAGTAATGGGATGTCGGACTTATGGGCAGTCCCCCGAGACGTCATCCAGCGTGTGTGTGCGCAATAAGTGAGACAAAATATAAAGCAATATACCAAAAGCTTGGATTAAAAAGAGCATGGAACTGACTTGCAGCAATAATTAGATTTTCCTCCATTACAAGCAGCGAGTAGAAATGGTGAAACTAAAACATACTATTGATTGACCCCTAACTGTGTCGTTGAAGCGCTGAAACAAGTTGAAGCCAGTTCAACTTCTTTGTAGCTTTTGTAGCGTCAAAAGCTACAAGCATGGGTCATCAGCTTGTACCTTCATGTCACTGGCATCCATTGAAACACTTCCGTCACTTCTTATATGCTACTAGTGTGAAACGCTACATAACTGTTATTGCTGGGGCAATAACTGCTATTCTGGGGCAGACAAGTAGCAGATCTACAAGTTCACAAACGGTGTGTTGACAGTATTATCGGTAACAATGTGAATCCATCCAGAGATACTTTTGAAATGTTGGCTAACATTTCTACATTCCTGGGCATACTTGGCATTAATGATCGGCTATGAATCATACTTACACTAAAGCTCCAGTTCTACTCGGTTGTGCATCGTGTCCGGCAGTATAACTCATTAAGAGAAGTGGACTTTTAGTCAATAATTGATGCTGAAATCCTCATTTGGGATTTAGTTTTGAAACGACCATTAAGGGCAATTACAGGAATGGTGTGAGTTGTCAGTGGAAAATGTACGTTCACAGCTTTCAGGAATGATTGTAATTCAAGACACATTTTACCCATTCATACATTTTACATCACATACAGCCCTCGTATCAAGAGCTCATTCACTCAGTTAAGCTTTTTGACAATGAGTGACGGACAAACCTTTATCTGTGTTAATTTACGCTACATGAGGGTCTTCAGTTCAAACTGAATGTGAGAGTGACCCCCCAGTGGCCCCACACACAGACACACACACACACACACACACACACACACACACACACACACACACACACACACACACACACACACACACACACACACACACACACACACACACACACACACACACTATGAAGAGGCCTATAGTGAAGTAATAATTAACGTTGGTATGAGTGCTAAGCTGCCTCTCTTTGATGTTCAGCTGGTATTAATGTGTGTAGAGAGGACCCTGGTATTAATGTGTGTAGAGAGGACCCTGGTATTAATGTGTGTAGAGAGGACCCTGGTATTAATGTGTGTAGAGAGGACCCTGGTGAGGCCTGATAGCACACTCTGTAATGAGAGATGAGGATTAAGGCGTGTGGTGGTGGTGAGGGTCAGCTCCCCCACCGTCTCACTGTGGATGATCCCAACCTGTTTGTTTTGTTGTGTTTGTTTCATTATTAGGGGTGATTGGGGACGTGTTTCATTAGGGGTGATTGGGGACGTGTTTCATTAGGGGTGATTGGGGGACATGCATTATTGTTATCAGTCAGCGGTACAATTCAGTTATGAGAGATGCATGATGCAGAAATGTCACAACGTAAAGGAAAGACCTGATCATGGGGAAACAAAACACATAATATGCTTGCATACATAAAGGTTTAACATTCTGTCAGGCTCATGTGGTGTCTATACAAATGTTGAGCAGGCTCAGTTCACCTTGATTTTGGATCAAGATGGCAAGATTAAGGAATGTATTGAATGTATGAATTGAATACCTAGGACCACAATGGAAACCAGGCAGAAAGGACTTTTTTGGTGTTATCCTTGTAGAACCAGGGTCTCCTTCCTGCTTATTGTGACGATGGACCATGTGTCCTGAGACTCACAATTAGTGGCAGGGAGGAGACACTGGGTTCGACGCTGGTCCTGAGGAAGACTCATCGAGTACATCACAATCACGATCACTGGCCTAGAATGAACATGCAGATGACATTGTCCTAGACTCAGGCCACGTTTACACGCTCACTTTTTTATTCTGCGTTTACACAGAGATACCAAAGTGATTGAAAACGCTGCAGTGTGCATGCCAGATAGACCAGTCGCGCATGAGTAGAAACACTTCGGTTCTACTTCCTATCACAGCTGTTTTTTTACACCGATGTAAAAGCATACTCGACGCGAGCCGACGTGAGCCATGACATCACACGTTGTGCCGCTTCCCCCGTACTGCATGTGTACACAGAGACACAAGGCGGAGAGTTTTCAAAGATTTCCACTCTCGAAGGGGGTTTCACTTTGTTGCGGTTTCACATGCCTTGCCATCTAAACTGAACGCACATCTGAGATTTTATTTAGCAGTTTTCTCTAAAGGGGGTCTTAACACATTGAGTTCCAGTCGCGTATATCAACGCGAACCTACTTAACTCTCTCAGTGCCAAGAGTATTTTCATAAAGTACTCCCCCAGTGCCAGAAATTTGCTTTTTTTTTTATTTTGTAATTTTGTAATTTTTCATTCAAATAAATAATCTGATTGGGTTTTTAAACCCATAATACAGTTCTACCAGTAGAGAGCAACAAATCGACACATTGATGACCTCGCTGGCTCACTCGCCCCCTCCCAAACAGGCTCACGTCACATCCGGTCATAACCGGATGTTGACATTTTCGACAATCGTTGATCGGGCTAAATTACGATGCGATACACGACTACGATGACTGATCGTCACCCAGACCAAAGGGAGTAGACGTGGACCTCTCCGTTTGTTTTTTATACCGTGTGAAAAACCGTGACTTTCCCTATTCTGGCCAAAAATGACCGCGGGAAAAAAATGAGAACCGGAAACGGAATCTGCGTCATGAAACCGAAACCCACTGAGTCAGTCTGAAGGAGTCAGGAAGCGAAAGTGATCATGAAAAATAAACAGAATAGCGCAACCACAGTCAAAAGTAAAAACTCGGGATTTCTCGTGCTGGCACGGAGGGTACTCGGGAAAAACTCGGGATATCTCGGGGCGTGGCACTGAGAGAGTTAATTGCGCAGAGTGCCAGTCGCGTAGATCTACGCGAAGTGGTCTTTTTTTGTTTGTTTTACTCACAGGTTGAAATTTCATTGTAGGCCTCGTTCGCTACGTCACATTTCATTGTAGCACCACCGGAAGCGGAATTATTCTTCTCCGGATATTCTCGTTGACATCCGCCTCCATTCTAAAGCTGACACTAAAACGCCATTTTCTCGGTTGTAGTTTTTCTCGTCGCTGATCGCTGTTTAACATAAACCGTTGTAACTACAAGATGACGGCTCGGATTTCCATGCGGTCTTCACTGGTGGAATCAGACGGATCGCCTGTGTGTTTACAAACAGTTGAACGCGCGATTTTAACGGATTTAACTGTGTCTATGGCGACGTGAAAAAAACAAAAAAAACAACAATAAAACGCTGGCACTGGTGAGTACATTATGAGATTAAACTCTGGCGTGGAATGTGTTCTTAAGACACAGCAGAGAAAGGAAGGGAACTACTACTGGCAGTGGGAATGGAGTGCAGGAAGACCTCCAGGTCATGGAGCAAAGGCATTCAACATGGAGGACAAATGCAGCTATACTGCCAGTGGGACGGTGCTTGATGTAGTCAAGGACTTCAAATATCTCTGTACCTGCACCGCCTAAATGGTTCATGTGGTTAAATGAAGACTCAGGGTTGTAGTGTGTAGTGTTCAGTCTTATGGCCTGTTCCCCTTGGGCATAAATACACACCTTGAATGATTGGATCAGGGACAGAGAGAGCGTATATATATATATATTGTAGTGGCTCAGAATTCATGGCTGTTCAATTTATTTGGTGGCCGTGATTAATTGACAATGAAGATTGATTTGGTTCACATAGGGCCGTAACTCGCCCTTTTCAATGACAAGCAGCGTCCCGTATATAAAGAGGTTGATTCCCCGCGGTCACAACAGATTTGATTTGTTGTCTTTTTACAATCATTATGTCCACCGGGGGGGTCACTAGCGCCTGACCCGTGCTGTGACAGTAGATTCACTGGCCCTCATTTCTCAACGGAGCGTAAAAACCGGCTAATATTTTTCCATATATTCGGCCGTACACCAACGTCGAAGTCACATTTATCAAAGGATCCTACTCAGCCAATCCTAGCGTACATTAGGTCGGAGCTTTGATAAATCTCACGTCTGAAAACGAGCGTCATTTAAATAACACGCCCTTAAATATTCTCAAAACGCCCCGATTTTACGACATGAAGAACCATAATACGACCAAACACATCATGAAAAGCCAATAAGAGTTTCCCCCGCTCGCCTCGCCACACACGCGCACGCCTCTCTCTCTCACACACACACACACACACACACACACACACACACACACACACACACACACACACACACACACACACACACAACGCACCCAACTCCGTAGCGTAGCGGTACAATCTTTGTCACGTAGGCAGGCTTGTAGCCTACATGAATGACATATTATGATACCAATCACATCGCCATGAATGGAATACGTTTATATATTAATTTATTTAACCATACCGAGCAGTGCGCGTTCGAGTTACACTAAAATAAAGGCTATTCCCATTTCCCAGTGAGTCCCGTCCCGCTCCGCATTAATGAGAGATAGCCTGGAGAGAACATTAATGGATGAAGGCTGGTGTGTGTTGGACCGTGGGTTAAATGTCTGACCTCCCGGTGGCCATGAAAATATAACAGCAGCGCCGCTGCGCCGGTCTAAACTCCCGAAAATAGCAGATCTACAAGCTCACAAGGCGTTGCAATACAACACTTGTGAGCTTGTAGATCTGCTATTTTCAATGCAGCCAGATCTGCAATCTTATCTGATTGACTGTTAAAGCAGTTTGTTTAAATGACTTTATAAAATGTTATATTTTCACAGGGATTATTTATTAGATATACATTTTGGAGTGTATTATGTATCCAGATGCCTGTCAGACAGATTTGGTCTGCACCGCGTTGATAAATGAGGGCCACTGCCTCTGAGCGTGCTTATGTAGGTGCTGTCTGGCAGAAACCTTGTATCTATTTGTTTTCATAAATGAATGCCCTGTTTTATATTTCGATGTGGTGTTGTGGAAGAAGTAGCAAAAATAGCTGATCTATGAGCTCACAAGCTTGTAGATCAGTTATTTTAGAATTTTCTTTGACATAGTTGGTTGTTTATATGTAGGCTAACCTTTATATTTTACCATCACTTACAGTACTTATGTAATACATTAAGATATGACATGATACTTTGTAGCTTGTAAGAGCCTGGATGTCTCCACTAGGCCTGAGAGCTATTGTTTTGGTTTCAGCCTTACTTGTTAAACAACTTGAGGAATAGACATGACAGTTAATCCCATTTGATATTCCACACTCTCTCTCTCTCTCTCTCTCTCTCTCTCTCTCTCTCTCTCTCTCTCTCTCTCTCTGCTGGACATTGTCATGGAAACCACGGCCCTCGTCAGATCCTTTTCGCCCTAATCCATTTTCTGTGGATGTCTATGAATATGATATCAGGCTTTTTATCATTCCTACTCGAGCTGGCCAGGTCTGCATACGACCCAGTCAAAGGCTATCCATCACAAACACACACACACACACACACACACACACACACACACACACCCACACACACACACACACACACACACACACACACACACACACACACACACACACACACACACACACACACACACACACACACACACAGATTCAGATATAAATTGTGATATTATAAAACACACATTAACCACTTTAGCCCTATTTTATACCTAGGCTATTTGAAAATAGCCGATCTACAAGCTCACAACGCGTCGCATCGCGACGGGTTGTGAGCTTGTAGATCTGCTATTTTCAAACATTTTAGTACTTTTACTTTTGGTACTTTAAGTATGTTTTGATGCCAATACTTTTGTACTTTTACTCAAGTAAAAATTACTTTAATACAATTGTATTGCATTGAATTGCATGATGGGGATTTCCCAAGCTAATGGATGAATATGCTGCGGTCATGGTAAAAAGTCACCTTTTGGCTGTTCATATAAATCAAAGCCCCACTACATCCGGACAGCTCTTAGGTGCAGTATTTGCTGCTGTGATGTAATTTATGATGTTAGAAAGTGCATCGCCGCACGTCTTCAGAGCTTTATGCCACGGTGTCGTGGTTTCCTGATGATTTGTGGCCTACGGTGCAGGCCACAAATCATCACTACACTATCTCATTCATGTTTTAACGGCCCGCCGTGCATATTTTCATGTCTGCAGACATACACAGATAAAACAACTAAACACCAAATGCTATCCTAGCAGATAGCAGGAAGAACAACATTCACATCTCACGCTGTCTCGTGTGTGTGTGATCTGTGAGCTTGTCTGTGTGTTTGCGTGTGCGTGTGTGTGTGTGTGTGTGTGTGTGTGTGTGTGTGTGCGTGCGTGTGTATGTGTGCATTCTATACATTACTGTACTTGTGGGGACAAGTACAGTAGGTACAGATTTGAGAAAGCATATCATGGTGATTGAATGAAGACTTTAAACTAGTACAACTCAGAAGCTGGCCCCTTGGTACGTGCGTGTGTGTGTGTGTGTGTGTGTGTGTGTGTGCGCGTGTGCGTGCATGTGCGTGTGCGTGTGCGTGTGTGTCGGTCGCAGGCTCTTGTCAGCATGAGGTCAGACGGTCATGTTTCACCGCGGTTCCGTCCCTCGTATGCAGTGACCCTCAAACAGACGAGGAGGGAATAAAGTGTCACTCCCCCAAACTTTTTTCTCGCAATTTACGACCCGGTTTCCCTTTTTTTTCCCCTGAAATGAAAAGTTCTTGACATGTTTATGGTGGAATGTTTGGTTTTTTCATCCCCTAGTTCTTAGAACTCGGTGCTGTTTTCTTTCCCGTACGTTGTTGCCACCTCTCACCACAGTTCTCCTGAGGTTTATGACCAGGTGGATTTCACACTAAAAGTCTTTGCTGATTTATTCAGTCTATTACGGGCAGAGGGGAAGAGGCTTTCTGTTTGCTGACTTCTGGCCTTTGTTCTAATAGTGTCTCTGTTGGGCAGAAACATTGTGTCTATTTATTATGTTTGTTTTTTCATCAATTAATACTTTTACACTTTGTCATACAGAAGTGCCGCGCAAAAGTAGCAAACATAGCAAAAATAGCTGACTAGTTGTGTGTGTGTGCGCGTGTACATACATACATACGTACTAGGGGTGGGATGATATATCTATATCGCGTTATATTGCGATACTTCCTCCCGCGATAAATAATCGATATACTGCCGAAAAATATCGATATAAAAAAACTTATTTTTTTTGGTGATAAATCTTTTTCCTGACTCTGTATTTGTGTGATGATGATTTTGAACTGTTTGGTGCTATTTTATGTGTTTATGAATTGAATACAAGGACTATCGTGATATATCGTTGGTGAAATCTCATGCAATATATCGTGATATCGCAATATATCGAATATTGTGATATTATTGTTATCGAGGGCCTAATATCGCCACAGATATCGTATCGTGAGATACCCATATCGTCCCACCCCTAATACGTACGTACGTGCACTACACTGGACACAGTGTGTTAACCGTTGTGCCCAAAGGGCCAGGTCCCTCTGAAAGTGGAGAGAAAGCAATCATCACCACAGGGCCCGGTGGCCTCTGCTATTGATTGGCTTCCCACACTGTCACTCTAACAGGCCTCTGCTATTGATTGGCTTCCCACACTGTCACTCTAACAGGCCTCTGCTATTGATTGGCTTCCCACACTGTCACTCTACAGGCCTCTGCTATTGATTGGCTTCCCACACTGTCACTCTAACAGGCCTCTGCCATTGATTGGCTTCCCACGCTGTCACTCTAACAGGCCTCTGCTATTGATTGGCTTCCCACACTGTCACTCTAACAGGCCTCTGCTATTGATTGGCTTCCCACACTGTCACTCTAACAGGCCTCTGCTATTGATTGGCTTACCACACTGTCACTCTAACTGGCCTCTGCTATTGATTGGCTTACCACACTGTCACTCTAACAGGCCTCTGCTATTGATTGGCTTACCACACTGTCACTCTAACAGGCCTCTGCTATTGATTGGCTTACCACGCTGTCACTCTAACAGGCCTCTGCTATTGATTGGCTTACCACACTGTCACTCTAACAGGCCTCTGCTATTGATTGGCTTACCACACTGTCACTCTAACAGGCCTCTGCTATTGATTGGCTTACCACACTGTCACTCTAACAGGCCTCTGCTATTGATTGGCTTACCACACTGTCACTCTCCACAGTGTAGGTACTCCTGTGGGCTGGGGGCGGCACATGTCAGCGGGGAATGTTGAGTGGGAGGAGTAAGATGGAAGCCCTACGTCCTCCCGTCGGGGGCTCCTTACTGGCAGGTGAGCCAGTAGGAAACGACAGCAGTGGGAGGAATTAATTGGCATAACGATGACATTGTGGAGAAAAGGGGTAACTGGGTAGAGTAATTGTCTAGTAGTTCATACATGGGCAACTGGCGGCCCGGGGGCCACATGCGTCCCCTACCTTCACTTAATGCGGCCCCGCAGGTCAATACATGAATACTGATATATTATTGATTTCAGCTGTTACAATAGAGTACAGAAGTCCTGACGTCACTCGTTCATCCCCTGGTTCGTAAAGTAATTTCTCTATGGAGAATAACATTGGGTCATCTTAGAATCGTCTCATATAAGAATTGTGGTCCGAAAATAAACAAACTGTCTTGACGATATTGTCAGGGAGGCTCTGTATCGTTTATGATAGTCACTCACTCATATTTGATACAGTCTGTTTCTGGCGAAAATTTTACTTATTCGTCAGAAGTAACATTAGCGTTTTCTCACCGTCAGTTGATGCTTCATACCCATAAGAGTCAAACCGCCAGGATCATTAGTTTATTTTTGGAACACAGTTCTTATTTGACGCGATATTAAACACGTCTATGGGGATTCAGAACGGGGGGGGGGGGGGGGGAACGCGACCCAGGTAGGACGCGTAAATTACGTCAGACTTCGGTGCTCTGTTCCTAAAACATGCAAACATGACCCGCTTTAATTACTTCAGTCTATATTAGTAAATTAATGACTAGTATTACAATTCTATTGTCTTTTCTATGCCCAATGTTCATTAAGTTAACATAAGTATAACTAAATGCATTTGAAATTAAATATAAATGTTGCTTTTCAGGATTCCAATTCAAAAATAGCAAAAATAGCTATTTTAGCTATTTTTTTAATTGGAATCCAGATTCTTTTTTTTGTGTGAATAGAATAGTGAAGTATGGCATTAATTTACGAAAAAAAGTTAAAATAGGGAGATAAGAGGTGTCTGCCGACAGTATATGCAATGTGTCCCTCTGGAGTGAGTGTGGACATATAGTGGCCCTCTACACAGTGGTGTAAAAAGTACTCAGATGTTTTACTTAAGTAAAAGTATCAATACTGCAATATAGAAATACTCTGTTACAAGTAAAAGTTCGGAATTCAAAATGTACTTGAGTAAAAGTAAAAAAGTTTTGGCATCAAAATGTACTTAAAGTACCAAAAGTAAAAGTACTAAATATTTGAAAATAGCAGATCTACAAGCTCACAACGCGTCGCGATGCGACGCGTTGTGAGCTTGTAGATCTGCTATTTTCAAATAGCCTAGGTATAAAATAGGGCTAAAGTGGTTAATGTATGTTTCTTAATATCATAATTTATATATGAAAAGTAACTAAAGTTTTCAAATAATTGTAGTGGAGTAAAAGTACAGTATTTTCCTCTGAGATGTAGTGGAGTAGAAGTAAAAGTATTGGAAATTGGAAATACTCAAGTAAAGTACAATTACCTCAAAACTGCACTTAAGTACAGTACTTAAGTAAATGTACTTGGTTACTTTCCACCACTGCCTCTACATCATCAAAGTTGATGATGTAGAGGTCTAGTTAATTGATATCAGAGTGTTGTGACATCAACACAGGAACCAACTGAAATCAGAGCAGATTCTCAGAGCATGTTTCTGAACACACCCTATATGGTGTGTCTGTCAAAACCCTCCTCCTCCTCCGTCCTGCGCGATGTCCAGCACCAAACGGGTCTTCCTCACGTCCTGTGCGTCTGCTAATGTCCTCCCCCTCCTCCTCCTCCTCCTCCAGTCCAGTCAGGAGCGCTACGTGAAGGACGTGTTCCAGTGGATGATGCCGTTCCTCCATCGCTGTGAGAGACAGGCGGCCGGAACCTCCAAGCTTCTGCTGAGAGAATACCTGGTCAGCCTGGCCCAGCAGGACCTCACCCTGCCTCTGAGCATCTTCCAGCACTGCAAGCCTGACGTCAGTCTGACACACACACACACACACACACACACACACACACACACACACACACACACACACACACACACACACACACACACACATTTCATCAGTGTATTTGTGCTGATGTCAGGGCCAGTGTCTTAGCCCTGCTGTATAATGTTATATTTATGACCCAGAGGCCACTGTCAAGGACAGCCCTTCCGGCTATTAAAACACATCTCTCTCTGTCTCTCACATAATAACAGAGTAGCTTCCTCTCCTCTTCTCTCTATTCATTTCCATTTGATTCAAAGTGACTTTATTAAACATGGGAAACATATTTTAGTTTGCAAATGTGTGGTATATTGAAATAGTATAGTTCTAGAGATACCTGAGATGAACACACATAAGGGCTTACAGAGCCTGATTTGAGACACACAGAGAACAGACCTAGAGACACTCATCCCCCACAGGATGCCACACACAGAAATCTCTGATGGTTAATGAGGAACAGTCATTTAAACAGCACATGGTCTTTGTACTTACATACATGTATCCATACATAATATCATATAACATTATACACTAATATACCAGTACCTATATTGTGATGCATTCACATTACAATATAACCATGCATATTATTAATGAAGGCCTAATAGACATAGTCCATTGATTACTGTGGTCAACCTTAAAACTGATACTAGCTGGTCTGGGAGACATTCCGGATTAGTCACAGAAACCTTAAACCCTGTCATAGGAGATAAAGTCACATTCTTTAGGAAACCCAGATGTCCAGTTTACTGATGACACACACACACACACACACACACACACACACACACACTCACACACACACACACACACACACACACACACACACACACACACACACACACACACACACACTCACACTCACACTCACACACACACACACACACACACACACACACACACACACACACACAGACAGACTAATTTAGCACACACACACACATTTACACACAGTCTCAGTACTTGTAACGCACACACCTACGTGCACACTGAAGTACATCCTTGCATGCCCACACACACACACCTAGGACACACACTGTTATACATTTGGATCTCAACACACACACACACCTCGTGCACAAGCTTAGAAAACAGTGTGCATGTACACACACTGAGTATAAACATCCACTCTGAGTTCACTTCTGTCTCTCTTTCCTGCTGAGGCAAATAGTCCCACAGATTAATGCACTTCACCACAAATGAAACAAATACAACGTATAAAATGTACGTACAGTTAAGGATATATTTCCTACTAGGACGTGAAGCAGTGTAACATTTAGACTTTGCAGTCAATAGTGGGTACAAAACAAAACAAATATGATACAATAAACCAACAGCAATACACAGTCTTTCTGGTGGTTGTATTCCAGTGCCAGCAGAAGATCATGATTATGATTATTATTATTACTACAATTATTACTACAATTATTACTACAATTGTTATTATTATTATTATAATTGTTAGTGTTAGTTAACTGTAATAACGTGGCTGATCAGACTCCGGCATGTGTCTAAGTGGCACGATACTGCCCCCACTGTTTCTTGGGGGTTAGAGACAGTTCTAATTAAGGCACTGTTTCTTGGGGGTTAGAGACAGTGCTAATTAAGGCACTGTTTCTTGGGGGTTAGAGACAGTGCTAATTAAGACACTGTTTCTTGGGGGTTAGAGACAGTGCTAATTAAGGCACTGTTTCTTGGGGGTTAGAGACAGTGCTAATTAAGGCACTGTTTCTTGGGGGTTAGAGACGGTGCTAACTAGGGGTTAGGGTTATCCTGCCACTAGCCAGACCGACAACGCGGATCCACTCACACGTGGAACGTATGTGAGTGAATCCACGCCATCAGTTCCGGCCGATACCAGGCCAGGTTAGGTGAGATGTTATAGCAGCAGGTGTTGGCAACACCAGGAGGCTCCAGGCACTGTGGGTTGGCTCCGGGCCTGGCTCCTCCTTCGTCTGACCAGAAGTCGGGGATTTGCTGTGCGTTGCGTCGTCGTTGCTGTTGAGCCGCACAAACGTCTCACTCTGGCTTGATGGATTAAACCCTCCCTGCAGGTTTCACCGCAGCCTGTAGCTTTTGGTTCTTCCTCACAAGAAGAAGTGGTTTGGGCTGCCAACCCCCTCCACCCCGGGAGAGGGTTGCACGATGATCCTGTCCAGCAAGTTACCCAGAGATTATACAATGCTTTAAAATCTGTTATACTTATTGTCATTAAGCATTATGGGTACTTATGCCTGTTTATAACAGTAATGATACAGTGTTATAAGACTTTAAATTAAAAAAAAACATCACCTGGATGCACCTGGGACGTATCATCAGTGTTGTAGCCTATGGGGTCATCGGGTGTTTGGGGTCTCGCAACAACATACACCCTCGCCCAGGTGACCCGGCCGGGGTTGATCAAGCCCCGACTTACGTCCCAGTAGCTACCCCACGGCCCCTCAGTCCGCTTCTCCGGAACTACTCTGCTGGGACCGGGGGAGGCTCTGGTACGTGGAGGGACAAGGCTCCGTGGACGGCCTCCTGTCCGGGCTCCTCCTCCGTCTCACCAAGTCCAGGGCCTGAGCGTTGCACCAGACTCCCCCCGCTCCAAGCATTTCACTCGGGCGTGATGGTGTCTTGGGCCGTGGTGGTACTACAGTACAGGTTCCACTTGCGGCTTGCCTGAAAGGCCCTCCTTAAAGGCCTCACCGTGGGTTTGTTGGCCTTCTTCCTCGCGGACGACACAGGCTGGGGCGCCAACCCATACTGCACCCGGGTGCCGTCCACATTCCGGCTGTCAACCGTCTCTCCGGTGGTCACCAGACTGTTCCTGGTTGTCACATAGTCTATTCCTATGAGCCACTATAAATAGAATAACTATTAAAAAAAACATCACGTGGATGCACCTGGGACGTATCATCAGTGTCGTAGCCCATAATGTAGAACATTATAATGCCTCACAAGTATGTTTATAATGCATTCCAGTTCATGTAGATTAGGCACATGGTGCAGTGCTCACAACAAGTCCACATATACCTGTGAAAATCTACAGTGTGACAGATTGGTGCAGATGTAGCAACTGTTGCATCACACAAAAGACTAACAATGTTTACTCTGTCCACTGTACCTGTCTGTCTGTCTGTCTGTCTGTCTGTCTGTCTGTCTGTCTGTCTGTCTGTCTGTCTGTCTGTCTGTCTGTCTGTCTGTCTGTACTCTTTGTTACTCAATAAATTCATCAGGTTAGATAGAGTTCAATGGTTAAAATATCATCAGCTGTACACGTCTCCTAATGAATGGAAATCAACGCATCAAACAAACACAAACAATATTGTATTTATTTCATTGTGAACAATTTGTGTGAATTTCTTCTCAGACTTGTAGCCCAGAGCAGAATGTGATTCTAGCTGCTCCAGTAGGAATGTGTTTCATTATTATTTTGGATGTCTTTTGGGCGTATATGAACATGAGCTTTCAGCTTCCATTTCCACAGGATTTGGATTAGCAATGCTCTGCTGCTGCATAGAAAATGTCCTCAATAATTACTCTGGCTTTTTTTCCCCCTCCTCCTTGTGTTTTCTCTCCCTCTCTGGGAGTGATGTGTGTAAGGCCCTGCTAAGCTCTGGAACTGACATCCCAGCTTAGAATATCGTTGTTGTCGGCTTCAAACCTTGTATGTTCAAAACCCTTATTTTCAGTGAATGGAAGAAGAAAATAACCTGTGTTCCAATGGATCCAATGTAGTTGTTATTTATTCACAAGCTCCTTTTCATTGGTTCATTGGTTAAATATTTATAAAACGTACAGACAACACTTTCTAAGATGATTCCAACGTGCTGATCTGCAAGCTCACGACGTGTCACGTTGTGAGCTCACCGCTCTGCTATTTGTGCTGTATACGTCTTGCCTTACACTCTTGTACAACGAAGTAGAACATTAAAAAAATACGTTTACATATTCAGATACAAGGTTTCTGCTCAACAGCAATGATATTGAATGTCCCCAATGATTACCATGCCCCCCCCCCCCCCTCCTCTCCAGAAGTGTGTAAGGCCCCACTAAGCTCTGGAATCCCCGTCCCAACTGACAGTATTACAGAGTTGACTTTCAGTGAGTCAGGTGAGCCGGTTTCAAGCTCATTTAGAGGAAGAGTGTAAAATAAGTTGGTGGTGGAAAAAGTACTCAGATTGTTTTACTCATGTAAAAGTAACACTATTCCTACATTAAAAAGGCCTTTATACGAAATGTAACTGATAAAGAAAGAACACACAGCTTTCACAGGCCCTTGTGCACACACACACACACACAGGCACAAACACAGGCACGCGCGCACGCACACACACACACTCACAGGCACAAACACAGGCATGCGCGCACACACACACGCACACTCACTCGCTTGCTCACACACACACACACACACACACACACACACACACACACACACACACACACACACACACACACACACACACACACACACACACACACACACACACACACACCTCACTGGCTCACCTGCCAGTGAGCAGTGGTGTAAAGTAACTAAGTAGATTTAATTTTGAGGTATTTTTTTACTTTACTGGAGTATTCCCAATTTTCAGTACTTTTACTTCTACTCCACTACATCTCAGAGGCAAATATTGTACTTTTACTCCACTACAATTATTTGAAAACTTTACTTACTAGTTACTTTGCAGATATAAATTATTACATTATAAAACACACATTAACCACTTTAGCCCTATATAATACATAGGCTATTTGAAAATAGAAGATCTACAAGCTCACAACA